>NC_056733.1:735605949-735658449 GCF_019279795.1 Protopterus annectens
TATTTTGTTTCCTGTCTAGTAGAGATTTTACTTGGGTATCCAGGCCACAGCTGGTCAAAAACCAGTGAGACCGATGAAGGTATTTTTCGGCAATGTTTGAATTCAAATGTTTCTCAGCTTTTGATCTCATTTTTGTTGTACTTGTTGAGTAACTTCTTACAAAGTTTTCTTTCTTGCACTGAGACTTGTGTAAGCTTTTCCTGTGCATGCAAAATGGTTCCAGTCCTGCAATTCATCACATGCAGTGTATATGTAGAAGGGGGAACATGGACATCCTTTATACTGAACTTTATGTATGTTAGCCAGAGTAGTACACTAATATACACTTGCGTTTTCAGACACAGCCTAGTTGACATCATTTAAGCAAAAATCCTCAACTGGGTGTGGGTATATCAGGATTTACTCACAAGTTGGTGTGATCAGACCAAGCCAACCATGGTTAAATCCTGATACCTGCACCCAGGTGTGGATTATTGCTATTATATAATGACATTATTTAAGAAAGAAATTGCTTACCTTTCTTAAATGTTTTCGTAAAATGGAGCTGTAGTGTTCTTCCACCTTCTTCTTTGTTTACTGATGTACTGCACATGCATATGGGACTTAAATTCCCACTCTTTCACAGTACATCAGTACAGTGCAGGAGAAACCAGAGAAGAGAGACTCTCTGTTGCTTTTTTTTTGTTTTTGTTTTTTTAACTAATTTTGCAAAAAGCACCTGATTTTTCTTATTTTGGTCTGTTTCTCAATATATACCAGTAGAAGGCCTGGCTGTTCAGTGGTACTTCAGCGAGGTGGAATTTTTTCTATTGGTGTATGCTCTATTTATGACGAGCACATTGGTTGGGCTGCCCAATCAATGTACTTGTTTTTGAGTAGTAATGAGCAGCCATTGTGTAATCGCAGTTAATACATAGTTAATAAGAAAAGAGTGAACAATGCAAGTGCTTCCAGAATAAAATACAGAAACGAGAACTTGCTGTAAATGGGAGTCATGAAGATGTAAAATAATACAAGATTTGTGCTGCATAACATACATATGCTTGAGCAGTATGTTGCATTCTATATGCGTATGGGGCTGGAAATGTTCCCCAGGTAGCTGTTAGCAAATATAGTTGTAGTTTGGATAAGGAGATGGACACTGAAGGAGTATGTTTTTTTAACGAGTACATTTTCCTAACTGTGTTCATGGATTGCAAGAATGGATTTGCTGTTTTTACTTAGTACACGTGTTTAACATGTACAGTAACACTTTTGGTATACATCACACATTTTATGTCTTAAGTTCTGCAGTATGTTTTCCACCTTGTACGATTAGAATTAGATGGTTAGTTTCTTAAACAGTTTAAGGTTTTTATTAAGCACTTGCCCATATAATTCTACTAATTCCCTTGCTAATGTTATTTGAGAGCTTGTATGAGAGTGTGTCCATCGATTTTAATGAACTGACTTCCACGTGCTGTGGTGCAACTATTAAAGTTTATTGATGCAACTGCATGTATCACCTCCGTTGACATTACTAAGTGCAAAGCTTGTTGAACTTTTCGGTGATGACAGGTAGGGAAAATTGAAAGTTTATGAAGGCTTTTATTGGAAGGATTGTACCTTAAAATAGGCGCTTGTAGTGTAAAAGTGCAGCATGGCACTAGAGGCACCACATGCTGTGGTGTACAATGTAAGTGTACGAAAGCGACTGTAGACTTTAAATGTGCTGCATGTCTAATATAGTCAAAGCATACATGCAGTGGTATATAGTGGTGGCACCAAAAAAAACATTTTTTTCAGACACCCTCCGTTACAGTAATTTTATAGGTTATCAGACTTCAAGATGCCTTTTTAGAACATTAAATCTAATTGGCATCTTGTGTATTGTCTCTATGTATTGCAGAATATGTTTGCATTTACTTGTTAAACTGAAAATTTGATGCCACTTTTATAGGTCTAACAGATGACATAAAGCGGTAACAATGTAAAATATTGGGACCCGCTAGAATGAGTCCCAAAATGCAGAGACTGAATGTCCAAAATATTGAATTTGGATATACCTTTTCTTCAAGATATGGTGATCCTGGAGTTGATATATATAAATTCAGGGGTGAGGGGTGAAGTTTAAGGAGAAAAGTTATTTTTGAGATTCTCTTTTCTCCTGTTTTTTTTTTTTTTTCCTTTCTTTTTAGCACTCTGCATTTCGAGTGCTGACATTCCACTAGGGAGCTCAGAAAACTTTGCTGTTTTAGTTAACTTGGCTTAATTTAACAATAAACATTTTGAAAGTTATTTGAACAAAGATGTAGCCCTATATTTTTTCAGCTGATCATTTAAACGCTGTTTGTCAGTCTCTCTGCTGGCTGTAAAATTTTGCTGTAGTCCAGTATTTGTGCTTATCAACATCTCGGAGATATTTTATCTGGTAAGTGTGACTTGACATGAAACCTAGGGTACACAGTAAACAAGGCAGGATATGATATTTTCAGTGGTCATCATTTTTCCTGACTATACAAATAATTATTGATAAGGGCATGATTAAGTACTTTGCTATTCCTTAAAGTTGTCAGTACTATGGTAGATAAAATGTATCTTTTACATAATTCTTTTGAAAATCGCTTGTATCAAGATGAAAAACATTAGATCTGAAGTAGTTGTTTTTCATTTGGTCTTCAAGTTATGGGATTCGGATCCGGTACGGGTCCCACTCGGGCATATACTCCAGCATTGAAGCCGAAATCCAAGCTTTTCCCTTGCCCATAATGCCCCACTGTCCCTTTTTCCCTCAGGTCTCATTTGCCACTTGTTTTGAACAACAAGGGTTGCCATTTGTCTAAGCTCCAACAGGGTTTTTATAGTCACTGAATACGTTTTTCCTGTGTCTTTTCTCTCTCTCTTTCTCTATCTATCCTTCTATCTTCCTACCCTTCTATCCCCGCATTGGTTGGTTTTCAGTAACAAAAAAAAAAAAAAAAAAGAGAGCGCGCAGTCATTACATTTGGGTTATGTGCCTGCAGGTAGCCCTCAGCTGGCCTAAATATCAAAGTCTTGGGTCCTGCGTCGGATGCTGTCTCTTCTTCAATGACATCAGTTAGTCAGGGGTATAAGGCATGCAGCCGATGCCATTACATCAGTCTTTTATTGCCGCGCGGTGCCTGAAGAAGAAGCAGTTCACAAGTGCTGGTCATCTGACTCCTGAAATTTTCATTTTCGAGTTTCAGAACCGAAGTCTTCAAAAAACCAAGTACCCCGTTGGGGATCCTTTTTCTTGCTCTAAACTGATGTCAGTAAAAGTTAATTGTATTACCTGTGGAAAGCAAATACCTAATAAAGATTTTCATTCGTACTGCATTACTTGCTTAGGCCCAGACCACAACGTCCCTCGCTGTCAGTTTTGTGCCTTATTCAATCCTCGAACTATTCGTCGTCTGTCCATTTTTGCAGCAAACTGTTTCGGTACCCAGTTTAATTATCTAGAAATGGCTTCGGTAAGCCATCTGACTACCGACATTACAAAAAAACGTAAAGATAAAGACAGAGCCAGACCACATATGTCCAAAGCTGCTGATGACGCTTCCGTTAAGCTAGTCGCCAGCTCACCGCTACTCGGGCGCTTTCGCAGCCCCTGATACCGTCTACGTCAGATTCACAGACCTCTACTGAGACCCATTCAGAGTCCAGTATGCCGCGAGATGCTTCTTTGACTATGGAACCTGCAGATGTCTCTACCTTGGATGGGTCCAGAACCGCTGTGCAGGCACCGGCTTCTGAGGATGTATTCAGGCCTACAGACTTGCATTTCAAACAGACGCCATCTTTTTTCTTCAAGGCCTAAAACTCGACCCACGCCTAGAAAACCGCTGTCCAAACCACATGGTCAGGCCCATATGCCTAAAAAACAAATGATAAGAATGGCTGAAGACCTTATTACTTTAGGGGAAGACAGCCTTCTCCCCTCTAAGAGACCTAGAATTGATTTCTCCTTCTGATTCTTCTGATCAGGATTTTGAAATTTCTGTTTCTTCTGATTACCAGGATTTGCCCTTATCTACCTATGAGGATTCTGATGCAGAGGACTCCATTCCCTCTGCTTCCCCTCCAGAAGATTTTTCTTTTGGCGAAACCTTGCACACTCTTAGAGAGCAGTTCTGCTGGGAAAACCAGGATGACTCCAAAAAGAGGCTTGGGGAATTCTTACTCTTACCTCAACACAAGCTGTCCCTCCTGTCCTGGACATTGTAGATGATGCCTTCTTGGAATCTAGCCTGGCCCCAGACACTTTACCTCTGGCTCCCAGGAAACCTAACGGGTATTAGAGTACCTGACTCTCACAAGTTCCTTTTCAAGAATCCTACTGTGGACCCAGAGACCATTTCCCAGGGACCTAAAGGCATTAAGGCTAATACTGCCAAAAATCCTACCCCCTCTGATAGAGATACCAGGGCCTTGGACAGATGGGGTAAGAAGGTATATACTTCTGCTGCTTTGGCCATTAGGGCCTTAAATTGGCAGTTTCATATGTTAAAGTTGTTGTTGTTTTCTTTCGGCTTTTCCCGGTTAGGGGTCGCCACAGCGGAACTCCGGTCCACTAATGATTGGCAGTAGATTTTTAAAGAACGCAGAGGTGCCAGCTCGATGTCCAACCTTCAACAAAGGCACACCCATTTACGCATGTCTTTCGAATGCCCATGCAACCGCGTGGAGGACATGCAGACTCCACACAGAAGGCACTCCAGCCGAGAATCGAATGGGAGAACCTCTTGCTGTGAGGCAGCAATGCTACTGCTGCACCACCGTGGTCAGCAGCATATTATGAGATTACTTAACAGAAAATGATGTTGATTCCTGACTGTGCTGAAAATAAAGAATTACAGGAAGTAATGCATTCTGCTGAACAAGTTGGTAAACTTACTTTGCAGTGTGGTTTTGACTCTTTTTAGAAGCATCTTGCAGGGCTGCTGTCACTGGGTCTGTTCTTAGAAGGCATGCTTGGCTTAAGGAGCAAAATTTGCCAGATCATGTTAAAGCTAAATTACTGGATACTCTCTTAAACCAAGATCGCCTGTTTGGCAACAAAGCAGAGGAAGTCCTTAAAAAGATCGAGGAAAAAGCTAAATCTATGCAGACTGTTAAAGATTTCCTGCAAGTACAGCCTCCCAGATTCAGTAGGCATTGGCCTTCTAAGAATTGGTCCTTTCCTGTCTCTTCCAGGCCTTGTCAGTCCAAACCCAGGAGCAGCAGGCCACCGAGGCTGCAGTCTCAAGGTACTTACAGGCCTAAGCAGTGGGGAGCTTCCACTTCCAAAGCTGGAAGTAGTAAGATACTCCCCTATGGAAAACTGTCACAATGGCTTAACCTTAATCCTTCCCAGCCCTGCTCAACTGCATGCTCCCTTAGGGGGAAAGATTGCACTGCATGCAAAAAACTGGGAACTCATTACCCAGGACAAATGGATTTTAAATAGTTTCCCAAGGATACAGATTCCACTTCCACACCTTACCAACCCCAGACGGTTGGCCAGACCTACTTCCAAATCAGTGGGCAGAGGCCCATCAGAAGGTTCTCTCCCTTCTAAGAATCAGGGCTATTCAGCCTGTCCCAGCAGAAGAAAGGGGACAAGGGTTTTACTCAAGACTAGTCCTGGTACTCAGAAAAGACGACTCCTGGCGTCGTATTCTGGACTTCTCTATTCTAAACACCTTTTTGTAGTCCCAAAATTCAAAATGCTAACACTTCATCAGCTGCTTCCTATGCTAGGCAGAGATGCCTGGTTGGCAGCCTTAGACTTAAAGGAAGCTTACCTGCACATTCCAATAAGGGAATCTTGCAGGAAATACCTACGCTTCAGAGCAGGCTACTTGCACCATCAGTTCTCTCCACTTCCCTTTGTGAATACTCTGGGCACAGTAGATAACCCAAAGTGCCTAGCTCCAGTCATTGCATTTTGCAGGCAAAGAAATATTCAGATATATCCATAGGTGGACGATTGTCTAATTTAGGCAGAAAGCCAGGGCATGCTACTAAATCTGGCATTTGTAAAGAAACTTCTAACCTCAGTGGGGTACACCATAAAAGAAAAGAAATCTCATCTAGTACCCTGCCAACAAATTGTATTCCTGGGAGCAAGCTTGAATACAACTTCCCAGATGGCTTAACTCACGCCAGAGAAACAATTTGTCAGACTACTTCAAACTAATGGTCACAAAGACCCAGCTATCTGCAAGGAAAATCGTGCAAGCCCTGGGGTTCATGTCCTCTTGCATTCTACTAATTCCATTTGCAAGACTGCATATGAGGAAACTACAATGGTATCTAAAAAGCCTATGGTGTGAACATTCACAGGACCTGGAATCAATGCTTCCTACCATTCCTTGTATAAAGACAGAGAGTTCCTTTGGTGGGGAGAGGCTTGCTACCACAACAAGGGACTGCCATTCATTCTACCCCCTGCCGCCCAAACCCTAACAACAGATGCATCAAACTATGCATGGGGGGGCTCACTTGGCAGGGCAGTGCATTCAGGGCAAATGGAACCCGAGTCAGATGCACCTGCATATCAATCGAAAAGAAATGTTAGCTGTACAGAATTCACTGACGGCCTTCAAAGACCACATCCTTCCAGGACAATTATTGGTAAAGACAGACAACACCACAGTTATGTGGTACATAAACAAGCAGGGGGGAACCCACGCGGACCCTCTCTGCAGACTAGCCATGGCTCTGTGGAACACAGCCTTGAGTTACCAAGTGCACCTACAAGCTCAGTTCCTGCCAGGCAATCTAAAGTTACTGGCAGACAACCTAAGCAGAAATCTCATGGACCCACACGAATGGAAACTGGAACCAAAAATATTCACCATCTTGAGGAACAAATGGGGGACTCCAGAGGTAGACCTGTTTGCCTCTCCTCAGAACTACCATTTGGACAAATTCTGCACAAGGACTTCCCACAGTCAAGCTTGGAAAGTGGATGCCCTGTTCTTTACCTGGGAAAGCCTCTCGGTTTATGCCTTTCTCCCTCTGCCTCTCCTCTCGAATGTTCTGCTAAAGATCAAACAGGACAAGCCAAGGACAATACTGACTGCACCAGACTGGCCACGCCAACACTGATGTTCATCGTGCATACAGCTGCAGTCATAACAGATGGATTATCCTGCCGTCAGGCGGGTCCTCGGTCGGCCGAATTCCAAAGTCTAGGTCCGGCGTCGGATGTCATCGCTTCTTCCCTGACATCAGTGCGGCAGGGTTTATAAAAGAACCAGCCGACGCCATTTTCTCCAGTCTTTCTTGCCGCGCGGTGCCCGAAGCAGAAGCAGTTCAGTTCGCAAGTGCCGGTCGGCCAGCTCCTGAGATTACGAATATTTTTCAGCTGAATTCTTCTTGAAAGCTAAGTACCCCGTTGGGGAAACTTTTCTTGCCTCAGACCAATGTCAGACAAAGTTAATAATTGCATTTCATGTGGGAAGCAAATACCACATAAGGATTTCCATTCCTTCTGCATTCCTTGCTTAGGCCCAGACCACGACGTCTCGGCCTGTCGTTTTTGTGCTAGATTCAACAAGCGCACTATTAAGCGTCGGGCGGAGTTCGCCCAACACTATTTTGGTAAAAAATTTAATTACATTATGTCGTTGGATACTCCGACTCCAGTTTTGAGTAAAAGACGCAAAGATAAGGACCGACATACGAGGTCCGCGACTTCTACCGACACCACGCTAAAGCCGGCTACAGGTGCTCCGGTTCTCAGCGAGGTGCCCACGCAGCCCCTGAGTACCGATGATGCTTCTTTAGCGGTGTCTTCTGTGCCCGAGGTCGCAGGCTCCTCAGCCCCCACTCCGACTACAGATACCGACACCACTCTTGGCGGGGAAACTCAGAGTTTAGACAGGCCTGCCACCTCTCAAGGTGTCTTCAGGCCTTCTTCTTCTTTTTTCATTAAGGCTTTCACAAAATCTAAAGCAGCCATGAAAACTAAAAGACAAGCTCCACTGAACCCCTCTCAAGGCCCCATGCCTAAAAAACAGATGCTCAAAATGGCTGTGGATTTGATTACTCTTATCAGGGGTTCTCAACCCCCAACGGACAAAAGGCCCAGATTGGAGGAAGACTACCCTTCCTCGGACCAGGCCTCCATTACCTCAGAACATTCTGAAGACCAGGAATATTCATACTCCCCTTTTGAAGATTCTGATGCGGAGGAGTCCATTCCCTCTGTCCCCCCCCCCCCTGAGGACTATTCTTTTGGGGAAACCTTGCATACCTTGAGGGAACACTTCCACTGGGAAGGCCAAGATTACTCAGATTCCAAGAAAAGGCTGAGGGATTTTCTCTTGCTTCCTCAGCACAGGCCTCTGGCTATCCCTCCTGTCTTAGACATACTAGATGATGTGTATTCAGAGGCCAGCCTTAATCCAGATTCTTTACCACCAGCTCCTGTTAAGCCTGACAGATATTACCGGGTTCCTGATTCACACCAATTCCTATACAAAAGCCATGCTGCTGACCCAGAAACTATTTCACAGGGTCCCAAGGGAATTAAGGCCTCTACTGCCAAAAATCCATTACCTTCAGAGAGAGATTCCAGAGCTTTAGAAAGGTGGGGGAAAAAGGTATACACCTCGGCCACTTTAACCATGAGGGCATTAAACTGTCAGTTCCATATGTTAAAGTATCAACAGTTTTTGTTATTTCAGTTGAAAAGCAAAATGTCACGACCTGAACAACCAGACTTGAAGGAGTTGCAGGATTTGTTGCATAGTGCAGAGCAAGTGGGTAAACATACCTTGCAATGTGGTTTTGATGCTTTAGAGGCCTCATGTAAAGCTGTTGTTACAGGGTCTGTCATACGTAGACATGCTTGGCTCAAAGAGCAAACCTTACCAGATCATGTCAAAGCTAAATTATTAGATGCACCTCTTCAAAAAGATGTATTGTTTGGTGTTAAAGCTGAGGAGGTATTAAAGAAAATGGAGGAAAAGGCAAGATCAATGCAAACAGTGAAAGATTTCCTACAAGTACAACCTCCACCTTTCAGCAAAAACTGGCCTTCAAAAAATTGGTCCTTTCCAGCCATGGACAGTCCTCAAAGAGGTAGATACAGGCGCCCGAGGGGTAGAGGGCAATCTCAAGGATCATTTAGAGCCAGACAATGGCAAGCACCTACACCAAGAGGTGGAGAGGATAGATCACAGCCATTCAGAAAGCAGACACAATGGCTTTCCTCTTTGCATGCCAAGCAAAGCTTTAATGGCAGCACCTTTAGGCGGAAAACTGGCATTATTTTCGAAAAATTGGCATATTGTCACAAAAGACAAATGGATCCTGGACATTATAGACAGAGGCTACAGATTCCACTTTCACACCCTTCCAGAAATGAGAGGCATGCCAAACCTGCCACAAAATCAAAGGGCAGAGGCACAAAAACAAATTTCAGCTCTCATGGACATGAAAGCTATTCAAGAGGTACCTGCACAAGAACAGGGTCAAGGGTTTTATTCCAGACTATTCCTGGTACCAAGGAAGGACAAAGATTGGAGACCTATTTTGGGCCTATCCATCCTAAACACATACTTACTCGTACCAAAATTCAAGATGCTCACATTATAGCAGCTTCTTCCCATGCTGGGCAAGGAGTCTTGGCTGGTAACATTGGACCTCAAGGAGGCATACCTGCATGTCCCTATCAGTCAAGATTGCAGAAGATACCTTAGATTTCTTGCAGGTACAACCCATTATCAATTCTCTGCATTGCCCTTTGGCTTATCTACTGCGCCCAGAGTGTTCATGAAATGCCTGGCATCAGTAATTGCCTTCTGCAGACTTCAAGGGATACAAATATACCCATATTTGGACGACTGCCTGATCCAAGCGGACAGCAAGCACATACTTCTAAAACACCTGGCATTTGTAATAAAGTTGTTGAACTTTCTGGGATACACAGTCAACAAAAAGAAATCAAGACTAATACCCTCTCAAGCAATAATTTTCCTGGGTGCCAGCTTGAATACAAACACCCAGATGGCCTACCTCACGCCAGAGAAACAAGGGCAACTGTTTCAATACTTCAGAAAAATGGCAACCTTCACCAGGCTGACTGCAAGGAAAGTCCTGCAGGCTCTGGGATTCATGGCATCTTGCATCCTGCTAATCCCATGTGCAAAGCTGCATATGAGGAAACTTCAATGGTACCTAAAAAACTTATGGTCTCAACACAGCCACAGTTTGGAAACAATTATACCACTCATTCCATGTCTCCAAAAGGAATTTCTGTGGTGGGCTCAAGCATGCCAAAGAAACATAGGTCTCCCATTTTGCATGCCTCAAGCAAATCAAATCATCACAACAGATGCCTCGGACTATGCCTGGGGGGGCGCACATGACAGATCAGGGCAAATGGTCCCAAAAAGAAAAGCACCTACACATCAATCAAAAGGAAATGCTAGCAGTGAAAAATGCTGTTATGGCTTTCAAAGACCTACTGCATCCAGACCAGCTATTGATAAGGACAGACAACACCACAGTAATGTGGTACATAAACAAACAGGGAGGATCTCACTCATATCCCCTGTGCAGACTAGCCATGTCTCTTTGGAACACGGCTCTGGAATTACAAATCCAACTTCAAGCACAATTCCTGCCAGGCAAGGAAAACACGCTGGCAGACAACCTAAGCAGAAATATGACAGATCCACACGAATGGAAGTTGCATCCTCAAGTTTTTGCAAAGATAATTCAAGCATGGGGAAGGCCAGACATAGATCTCTTTGCTACCCACAGAAATTACCAATTGAGAAAATTCTGCTCAAGGACCTATCATCCTCAGGCCTGGAAAGTGGACGCACTTTCTTTCAGTTGGACAACATTGACAGTTTATGCCTTTCCACCTCTTCCTCTGCTGCCCAAAGTTCTATTAAAAGCCAGAGTAGACAGGCCAAAGATGATTCTCATTGCTCCAGACTGGCCAAGACAACACTGGTATCCACTCCTGAGGAGCCTGACGCATTCCCCACCATGGATCCTGCCTCTAGTGCCTCTTCTGTTGACCCAGCACAACTTCAAAACTCTTCACAGTCAGCTGAAAACACTCAATCTAGCCGCATGGAGGATTCCTTGATTTCCCAACAGACCCGCCTCTCCAAGGAGGTGCAGGATGTCATTTTGGAGGCTATAAGGCCTTCTACTAGAAAAGCCTACTCCGCCAAATGGAAACGATTTTGTGCCTGGAATCAGAAAAAGGGACAGAATCCTGGGATACTGAATTTACCACAAATATTACAGTACCTAGCTGAGATGCTAAACAGTGGACTTTCATTCTCCTCCATCAAAATCCATGCTTCAGCCATTTCTGCACAGTACAACACTGATCCTCCTTTATTCTCTCATCCTCTCTTAAGACAGTTCCTCAGAGGGGCTAAGAATATAAAACCCCCAGGGAAGCAACCAGTACCAGCTTGGGACCTCAATTTCATTTTAGAAAAACTGACCCTGCCTCCATTTGAGCCAGCTGCTTCAACAGAACTGCAGTATTTGTCATGGAAAACAGCCTTTCTTCTGGCTATCACCTCAGCATGCAGGGTTTCGGAACTACAAGCCCTCATGGCTGTGCAACCTTTCATCATTTTCCATCAGGACAAGAGTTTCCTTACGAACCAACCCTTCCTTTATGCCAAAGGTAGTATCCAGTGTAGCCTTGAATCAGGCTATCCACTTACCTACTTTTTATCCTAATCCACAAAACAAAGGGGAGAGACTGCTACATTCCTTGGACATTCACAGACAGCTTCGTTATTATTTGGACAGGACAAAGTCATTCAGAAAATCAGAGCAACTCTTTGTGTCCTATGCTACAGGTGCTCAAGGAAAGGCTATTTCCAAACAGACAATCTCAAAATGGATAGCCCACTGCATACGCTTTTGTTATTCATTTCATGGTAAAACTGTACCTACAAGCATCAGATCTCACTCCACAAGGGCCACAGCTACCTCTGCAGCTTTCCTCAGGGGGGTTCCTACCAAGGACATTTTGGAAGCAGCCACTTGGAGTTCTGTGCATACTTTCTCCAAACACTATCACCTACCACTATACTCTAAATCTAGAGCGGGCTTTGCCACAGCAGTCTTGCAGGGCATCCTTGCTCCTCCTAGTTCCACTTAGTGCCTGCCACCCCTTTTTAGCTTTGGGATTCTACCCATCTGTTAGGACTGCAGCTGTGTATGCACGATGAACATAGTACAGTTTTGTACCTACCATAAATGTAGATGTTCGAGTGCTAATACAGCTGCAGTCCAGGTTTCCCTCCCTCCTTCCCCTCTTGGGACAGGCCTAATGACAAACACCTCCTCATACAACCTGATTGGGGTATTCTTTTATGGTGTATTTGCTTCCAACTACTGTTTTTTGATTATATTACATTGCATTATTACATAAATTTATGTTTTGCCTTCCTTCTGGGGGCACCTGACATCTGGGGCAAGAAAAACTGAAGAAAATGGCGTCGACTGGTTCTTTTATACCCCTGCCGCACTGACGTCAGGGAAGAAGCGACGACATCCGATGCCGGACCTAGACTTTGGAATTCAGCCGACCGAGGTCCCGCCTGACGGCAGGATAACCCATCTGTTATGACTGCAGCTGTATTAGCACTCGAACATCTACATTTATGGTAGGTACAAAACTGTACTGTTCCCCCTCTTGCGCAGCATGACACTGCTGGAACCATGACACCTGCCTCAGACCCCTTCCCTGCTGTCCCAGCAGGTGGGCCAAATTCTGCACCATCAGCTTCAAACCCTGAACCTTGCAGCCTGGCTAATTCCTTGAGCTCTCCAATGCCATCCCTCAGTAAGCAGGTGCTAGATGTCATTCTGGAGGCAAGGAGGCCTAGTACTAGAAAATCCTATGCTGAAAAGTGGAAAAGATACGGTTCCTGGAGCCAGACTCAGGAGATGGGTACAACGGTGCCCAGCTTACCTCATATTCTTCAGTACTTAAAGGAAATGCTCCACAAGGGCCTATCCTTTTCGTCAATTAAAATTCATGCCTCTGCCATTTCAGCACATTATAATACTGAGCCACTCCTCTTCTTTCACCCCCTGCTAAAGCAATTCCTTAGAGGGGCCAAAAACTTAAGACCCCCCCCCCCCCCAAGAGAGCTCCTACTCCAGCCTGGGACCTTAACTTTGTATTGGAAAAGCTCACTCTCCCTCCCTTTGAGCCAGATGCAACTGCAGAGTTTAAATTCCTTTCTTGGAAAACAGCCTTCCTTCTATCCATCACTTTAGCAAGAAGAGTGTCTGAATTACAGGCCCTCATGGCAGTGGGACCCTTCATTATCTTCCATGCAGACAGGGTTTCCTTCAGGACCAATCCTTCCTTTATGCCCAAGGTGGTGTCTAGTGTGGCTCTAAATCAGTCCATTCATTTGCCTACCTTTTTCCCTAATCCACAAAACAAAGGTGAGTGAGTACTGCACTCTTTGGACATGCACAGACAACTTAGATTTTATTTGGACAGAACTAAGCCTCTCAGAAAATCTGAACAGCTGCTAGTTGGCTTTGCTGTAGGAGTAGAGGGGAAGGCTATTTCAACGCAAACTATTTCTAAATTGATAGCCCATTGCATTTATTTCTGCTACAAGCACCATGGAAAACATTCCACCAGGGCTGCATCTACCTCTGCAGCCTTTCTCTCTACCAGGGACATCCTAGAAGCTGCTACCTGGAACTCTGTACATACCTTCACCAAGCATTACCACATGCCTATTTTTTCTAAATCCAGAGCTGGTTTTGCCACTGCAGTCTTAATAGCTGGCCCTAATGCTCTCCAACTTCCTCCTCCCTTCCTTAGCTTTGGGAATCAACCCAAATGTGATGACTGCAACAGTGAAATATGAAGAACATAGTACATTTGTGTACACTTACCATAAATGTAGATGTTCAAGTGTATTCACAGTTGCAGTCCTGGTTTACCCTCCCTCCAGCCCCCTGACTTCTCTTGACTCTACCTTTCCTTCTTTAGTGTGTTTAAGTTTTCTGGTGTATTTGCTTTTTGATGGAGGTGTACCATAATATATAATTGCTTCCAATTGAGGGGGGCACCTTACATCTGGGGCAAGAAAAACTGATTTAATGGCGTCAGCTGCATGTTTTATACCCCTGATGACCTGACGTCATGGAAGAAGAGACGGCATCTGACGCAGGAATCCAAGACTCTGGTATTCAGGCCGGCTGAGGACTGCATGCAGGCAGATAACCCAAATGTGAAGACTGCAGCAGTGAATACACTCAGACATTTACATTTATGGTAAGTGTACACAACTGTACTTTTCCTCTATTCAAACAAAACTTATCAGAGAGGAACCCTCCCACTTTAATTCTTGCCTCTGATCCTTCATATATCCTCCTGATTAATCTTATTGTATTAGGGAATACAAATGCTTTCATTGCCCTAGTCTTAAAATCCCAGCTTACTCTGCTGAATGCTTTCTCTGCATCAAGACCCACCACCAACAGCAGTAGTAGTTTCTTACATTCTGCTTCCCTTTGGATCATTGTTGATGTCCTTCTATTTCTATGTTGCAGTATTCTTGGTGTGGGATTTCCTGCCTTCAGGCGACCCATACGTCGGCTCCTATACAAAAGCTTCAGCTTGGCTGTTGCAGCTGCGTGGAATGTCACATGTAGGGCCATAAACCAGGGACCTTATATGTGACGTGTGCATGCACAATCCTCAGAACTTTTCACCCGCAGATGACTTTGCATCGTACGATTGCTCTCCAGACGTTGGATCGACTATAGATAAGTAACTGTTGGGTTTTTACATTTCTAATATTTTACCAATCTTTTGCATTGCTTAGGCTTGGTTGTTGTAGCTTTCAGCTGATGTCAGGTAAAAAGCGAAAGTGCCAATGCAGGCGCCAAATTCCCCATAAAGGACGCCCATGACAAATGCGTTTTCTGCTTAGGCCAGGGTCACGACCATAACGCTTGCCCTATTTGCAAATCTTTTGTGCCTAAGACCTTATGTAGCCATCTGACAGCTTTAAACCTTTACTTATAAAACCAGTGCCTCAAATGGCTGTCTCTCAGGATGGATCCCGATTTTGAGGCCGCCCTAGAAACTCCACGTAAGAAGGCCAAGATGCCTAGGACTTCATCGCTTGCCACTCTGCACCTGGACACCCTGCCAACTACCGATGTAGGAGTTGAGCATTTGGCGGATGTGTCAGCTCTGTCGACCTCCCTCGAGGAGGCCTCTGCACAGCTGATGACCAGCACGTCCACAGAGCTTTCTCAGACACAGACGCCTGTCGATGTCGAGGGGGAACCAGATTTGGGGGGTGTTCATCATGTTACACTGCTGCAGTCATCACACTTGGGTTATCCTGCCGTCAGGCGGTCCCACAGTCGGCCAGATTTGGTCCGGCATCGGTTGCTGTCGCCTCCTCCCTGACATCAGTGCGGCAGGGGTATAAAAGATGCAGCCGACGCCATAACTCTTTCTCGCCGCGCGGTGCCCGAAGCAGAAGCAGTTCGCAAGTGCCGGTCGGCCTGCTCCTGAGAGTTTCATTACGAATCCAGAACCGAAGTCTTCTAAAAAAGTTAAGTACCCCATTGGGGAAACTTTTTCTTGCCTCAGACCGATGTCAGTAAAAGTTAATAACTGTATTTCTTGTGGGAAGCAAATACCTCATAAGGATTTCCACTCCTATTGTATTCCATGCCTAGGCCCTGACGTCACTGGTTGTCGGTTTTGTGCTAGGTTTAACAAGCGCACTATTAAACGTCGGTTTGATTTTACCCGGCATTATTTTGGTAGAAAATTCCATTACACCATGCCGTTGGAAATTCCGACAACCGCAATGCATAAAAAGGACAAGGACAGGTATCCGAGGCCCAAAACAGACGATGAGGCCTCTTCTAGGCCGGTCGCAGGTTCTCCGGTTTTCAGCGAGGCGCCTATGCAGCCCCTGACGACCGCTTCCACAGACCGCATCCGACTCTCACGTGGAGCTGGCTGGGCCTTCGGACACACTAAGCCTTCAGCTTACCGATCCTAAACCTACAGAGGAAATCGAAGTAGCTGAGGAATCCACAGTTACAGAGGGTGTTTTCAGACCTACCCAGATAACCATTAAACCCTCTGTTAAGTCTAAGCTCTCTTTAAAAGCAAAGAAACGGACACAACTCTCCCCAGGACAGGCTTCCATGCCTAAGAAACAAATACTAAAAATGGCCGAGGATCTAATCACCCTGATCAGGGGGTCCCATCCCCCCCTGATAAAAGGCCTAGACAGGATGCAGACTATGAATCTTCTGACCAGGTATCCATTTCCTCTGACTCTTCCTCGGAACTAGGATATTCTTTTACCCCCTTATGAGGATTCTGATGCTGAGGAATCAATTCCGTCAGCCTCTCCGCCTGAGGATTACTCCTTTGGGGAGACCTTACATACCATGAGGGAGCATTTCCATTGGGAAGGTCAGGATTATTCAGAATCCAAGAAAAGGCTCAGAGACTTCCTTTTATTGCCTCAACACAGACCCCTTGCTATCCCGCCAGTTTTTGACATTGTGGATGATGTGTACACTGAATCCAGTTTGAACCCTGACTCCTTACCCCCAGCCCCAGTTAAACCTGATAGATATTACAGAGTCCCTGACTCTCAAGTTTCTGTACAAAAGCCCTGTTGCTGACCCTTAAACTATTTCTTAGGGACCCAAAGGGATTAAGGCTGAATCAGCAAAAAAAAACAGTTCCCTCTGACAGCGATTCCAGAGCTTTAGACAGAAGGGGAAAGAAGGTATATACGTCTGCAACTTTAGCAATGAGAGCCTTGAATTGCCAGTTTCACATGCTAAAATATCAGCAATTTTTGATGTCTCAATTGAAACAAAAGATGCTTCCAGATTCAGATCCTCTTAACTTAAAAGAAATGCAGGATTTATTGCATGCTGCTGAACAAGTGGGAAAACATACTTTGCAATGTGGGTTTGACTCCTTGTAGAGCAGCAGTTACAGGCTCTGTCATTAGAAGGCATGCTTGGTTAAAAGAACATACGTTTCCAGATCATGTTAAGGTAAAATTATTGGATGCACCTTTGCAGCGGGATGTGCTATTTGGAGTTAAGGCAGAGGAGGTATTAAAGAAGATGGAGGATAAGGCAAAATCTATGCAAACGATGAAATATTTTTTACAGGTTCAGCCTCCTCGTTTTAGCAGAAATTGGCCAACAAAGAATTGGTCCTTTCCAGTCACAGACAGACCTCAAAGGGGCAGATACAGACGTCCAAGAGGTGTAGAGGTCAGACACAAGGCCCTTACAGGCCTCGACAGTGGGGCACACCAGGCGAGAAAGAAGGAGAAGACAGGCCTCAATGTTATAAAAAACAGACTCAGTGACTTTCCACTACAGCTGCCAAACAGTTCTCTCTTGGCAGCCCCCTTAGGAGGAAAACTGGCACTTTTCTATCACAACTGGCATTGCATCACCAAAGACAAATGGGTTCTCAACATTGTATCTCAGGGTTACAGGTTCCATTTTCACACCCTGCCAATGCTAAAAGGAATGCCAAATCTGCCACCAAATCAATGGGCAGAGGCTCAAAGACAAATTACAGCACTCATGGACATGAGAGCTATTAAAAAGGTACCAACACAGGAACAAGGACAAGGATTTTACTCAAGACTGTTTCTGGTTTCCAGAAAGGACAAAGCCTGGAGACCCATTCTGGACCTTTCTACACTAAACACTTACCTGGATGTACCGAAATTCAAGATGTTGACACTACAGCAGCGTATTATTCCCATGCTGGGCAAGAAAGCTTGGCTCGTGACATTGGACCTCAAAGAGGCATACCTGCATGTCCCTATCAGACAAAACTGCAGAAGATACCTCAGATTTCTAGCTGATGCAATGCATTATCAATTCTCTGCACTGCCCTTTGGCTTATCTACTGTGCCCAGGGTCTTCACAAAGTGCCTGGCACCAGTAATTGCATTTTGCAGGCAAAAAGGAATTAAAATTTATCCATACCTGGGCGACTGCCTAATTCAAGCAGAGAGCAAGGACATTCTACTAAAGCATCTGGCGTATGTAAAAAAAGTATTAACTTGCCTAGGGTACACAGTAAACAAAAAGAAATCAAAACTAGTTCCCACACAACAAATAATATTCCTGGGTGCCAGCTTGAACACAACGGCCCAGATGGCTTATCTCACGCCAGACAAGCGAGGACAACTGACTCAATATTTTCAATTAATGGCAATAAAGGCCCAACTCCCTGCAAGAAAAATTCTGCAGGCCTTGGGCTACATGGCATCTTGCATACTACTAATTCCATATGCCAGACTGCATATGAGGAAACTACAATGGTACCTAAAGAGCGTATGGTCTCAACACTGTCTAAGTTTGGAAACAGCTATACCACTAATTCCTTGCCTACAGGAGTTTCGATGGTGGGCACAAGCTTGTCACCTCAACAAGGGACAGCCTTTCTCTCAACCCACAGCCAGGCAAACACTGACAACAGATGCATCGGATTACGCCTGGGGAGCACACATGGCAGGAAAATGTATCCAGGGCGAGTGGCCCACAGAGCAAAGACATCTCCACATCAATCAAAAAGAGATGTTAGCTGTACAAAATGCTATTATAGCTTTCAAGGACCTACTGCATCCAGGGCAATTACTACTAAAGACAGACAACACCACAGTTATGTGGTACATAAACAAGCAAGGGGGCACACACTCCTACCCCTTCTGCAGACAAGCCATGACCTTGTGGAACACAGCTCTAAACTACCAAGTTCATCTGCAAGCACAATTCCTGCCAGGAGAGAAAAACACACTGGCAGACGACCTAAGCAGAAACATTATGGACCCACATGAATGGGAACTGAACCCACAAATATTCAGAATGATAACACAAAAATGGTGGAACCCGGACATAGATCTGTTTGCTTCCCCAAATAACTGCCAATTACAGAAATTATGCACAAGGAGCTACCATCCACAAGCATGGAAAGTGGATGCCCTCTCATTCAGCTGAAAAAACTACAAATATACGCCTTCCCTCCTTTACCTCTCCTTCCAAAGGTACTCATAAAAGCCAGGCAGGAAGAGCCAAAAATGATCCTGATTGCACCAGACTGGCCATGCCAGCACTGGTACCCAATCTTAAAGAACTTAGCATAAGAACCACCCTGGATTTTGCCTCAAATCCCACAGCTGCTGACACAGCACAACAGTCAGATACTTCACAGCCAGCTAAAGACCTTAAATCTAGCTGCATGGAAAATTCTGTAGCCAAGCAAGCAATGCCTCTTTCCAAAGCTGTTATGGATGTCATTCTGGAGGCCAGAAGGCCCAGCACCAGGAAAGCATACTCTGATAAATGGAAGAGATTATGTGCCTGGAACCAAGCGCACAGCCTTGACCCTCTTGTCCCAAACATTCCTCAGATACTGCAATACTTAACTGAGATGCTGGACAAGGGCCTCTCTTTTTCATGCATCAAGATCCATGCCTCAGCTATTTCTGCTCATTACAACATGGATCTACCAATTTTTTCTAATCCTTTGCTCAAGCAATACCTCAGAGGGGCTGAAAACATAAGACAGCCCCGTAGAGCACCCACACCTACTTGGGACCTCAACTTTGTTTTGGAAAAATTAACTTTACCTCCTTTTGAGCCAGCTAGCACAGCAGAATTAAAATACATCTTTTGGAAAACTGCTCTGCTACTGGGAATAACAGCAGCACGAAGAGTTTCAGAATTACAGGCACTAATGGCAGTGGAACCTTTCCTCATCTTCCACCAGGACAGGGTGTCTTTACGAACTAACCCTACGTTTATGCCAAAGGTGGTATCAAGTGTGGCTCTAAACCAAACTATTCACTTGCCAACTTTCTATCCAAAACCACAGAACAAGGGGGAGAGACTACTACATTATTTGGACATTCACAGACCGTTATGCTTCTACTTGGACAAAACCAAAGCTTTCAGAAAAACTGATCAATTATTGGTAGCATATGCTGCAGGAGCACAGGGAAAAGCCATTTCAAAACAGACTATCTCAAAATGGATAGGACACTTTTTATACGTTTCTGCTATACCCACCATGGGAAACCTGTACCTAGCAGCATTAGATCTCACTCCACCAGGGCAACAGCCACTTCAACTGCCTACCTCAGAGGAGTACTTACCAAGGATATTTTGGAAGCAGCCGCATGGAGTTCTGTGCATACCTTCACCAAACATTACCATTTGCCTTTATACTCCAAATCCAGAGCTGGCTTCGCCACTGCTGTACTGCAGGACCTTATAGCCACCCCTAATGCCTTATAGGTCCAGCCTTCCTACCTCAGCTTTGGGACTCCACCCAAGTGTGATGACTGCAGCAGTGTAACACGATGAACATAGTACAGTTTTGTATCTACCATAAATGTAGATGTTCAAGTGTAAACACTGCTGCAGTCCAGGTTACCCTCCCTCCTTCCCCTCTTACTTTCTGGTACTTACCTAGGGCATCTACCCTTTTTTACCTATTGGGAGTATTTGCTGGTAACTAAAAATGGTTGTTTGCTTTGAGTTTGTATTTTTTACTAGCAATTTGAATTGCCTACCTATTTGGGGGCACCTGACATCTGGGGCAAGAAAAACTGAAGAAAATGGCGTCTGCTGCATCTTTTATACCCCTGTCGCACTGACGTCAGGGAGGAGACGACAGCAACCGACGCCGGACCAAGACTTTGGAACTCTGGCCGACTGCGGGACCGCCTGACGGCAGGATAATCCAAGTGTGATGACTGCTGCAGTGTTTACACTCGAACATCTACATTTATGGTAGGTACAAAACTGTACTTTCCTTCGACTGGGATCCCGGACCTTGGATACAGCCGCTGCCAAACCCAGCTCTAGACCGACTCCAACCAAAAAGAAGCAGAAAACAAAACGTATTACGCCTGCTTCTGAAGCCCCTCCAGACTGGGAGGCCTTCACCTCCTCTCTTATGCAGGCATTTATGGCCGTTAGGCCTTCTGCCTCACCCACAACTACATTTCCTCTGCTAAGCCCTAGGCCTACCTCTGCTTCTTCTATTCCCATGGCTCCCCTCCTTGAGGAAGAAGAGTATGAATCTATCTACTCTTCCTCAGATGACTCCATCTCTTATGCATCACAGATTGCTTTTCCCAAGGAATATTACTCTCCTGATGAGGAATTTGTGGAAGGAGATTCTCCACCTGAAGACATTACATTTGGTGAAACCATCACCAAAATGAAAGATTATTTCAAATGGGATACTTCCTAAATGACAGAAACCCAAAAAATATGCTTTGAACTGCTGTAAGTGGAGTCCCCCTCCCCTTCAGCTGTACCCTCTGTTCTTCCTGCATACTTGGATGCCTTTACTGCAGCCTGTAGAACTCCTGACTCACAGCCTCCTGCACCTAAGTACCCAGACCGCTTCTACAAGGTGCCAGAGGAACAAAAATTCCTCATAAAGCCATCCTTAGCAGACCCAGCAGTGATTGCCGCTCCCCTGATAAACAGTCTAGGTTGCTACCTTCTGCCTCCCTATTGCCCATGGATAAAGATAGCAAATCCATGGATAGGATAGGCGAAAAGGTGTACACTTTTTCCAATTTGGCCTTCAGAGCCATTAACTATCAAACACACATGACCAAGTATACCCTGGACTTAGTATCCCAAGCCACCTCTATGCTGACTTCAATTCCTGACAGTCTCATTAAAACAGATGTCTCCTCCAGATTGTCCTTAGCACTACAAGTGACTAGATACTCTATAAGATGAGCTATGATGCTACAGAAGCTTCTGCTCGCTCTGCAGCATCAGCATCTGTCCTTAGAAGATATTCCTGGCTTAGACTACAGAATCTGCCAGAGGACTTCACGTCCAAAATCTTGGACTCTCCCCTGGATCACAACTTCCTCTTTGGAAAGCAGTCTGCAGACCTATTTAAGAATCTCCAAGAAAAAAAAGCAAAGAGTTACAGGATATTAAACACCTCCTGGTATCCCCTATACCCACATTTTATAGAAACTACCTTGCTAAGACTACCTTTGTTAGGTGTAACCCGCATTCTGCTACCTCCTTCTCCAGACCCAGAGGAGGAACTAGAAGACATTCCTCATCCAGGCCCACTGGCCCACCTCCTCAGCCTAGACAGCCCTTTCAGGACAGGGGAGGTCCCAATAATGCGTGACTGCCTTGCTCATCTGCCCCTCTTAGCTCTCCTTACCCACTGTTTCCCCTTCTGGCAGAAAATCACCACAGACCAATGAGTATTAATCATTATTCAAAAAGGATACTTTCTATCCTGGAAACAACCCCCCCCCCCCCGGGAAAGGCATTCCATTCCCCCCCAAAAAACAGTGCCATCTCCTTCCACAAATTCTGTCAGACCTGCAACAACAAGGCACAGTAGAGCCAGTTCCCATAGGACAAGAAGGAAAGGGATTCTACTCCTGTCTGTTCCTGGTCCCTCGAAAGGATGGTCCCTGGAAACCCATTTTGGATCTTTCCTTCCTAAACCTTACCTGGATGTACCATCCTTCAAAATGCTGTCACTTCCTACTCTCTTACCCCTCATACCCTCAAATGCTTTCATGGTCACCTTGGACCTGAAAGATGCTTACCTGCACATTCCCATCAGGGCCTCACACAGACGTTTCATGCATTTCTCTGGGCCATCCTCGCACTTCCAATTTACGGCCTTGCCTTTAGGCTTATCCACTGCCCTAAGAGTGTTTTTAGTGCCTAGCTTTGGCCATTGCCTTCTGCAGGACCCAAGGAATCCAGATTTACCCATATCTGGACGACATTCTTATCCTAGCACAGTCAGGAGATTCCTTTTTGAGACTTCTACACTTCAGTATGTCCCTACTACAAAGTTTAGGGTTCACCCCAAACCTCAAGAAGTCCTTCCTGAACTCAGACAAGGACAAGATATTCCTAGGTTGCAGAATCAATACAGAACGAATGAAAGCCTTTCTCCCACAGGATAAGGATGTCCTTCAAGGATGCATCTGCAGTCATCACATATGGGTTGTCCTGCCTCAGGCAGCCCTTCGGTTGGCCGGATTCCAAAGTCTGGGTCTGGCCTCGGCTGATGTCGCACTTTCCCCGACGTCAGAGCGTCTGGGGTATAAAAGCATCAGCCGATGCCATTTTCCTCAGTCTTTCTTGCCGCGTGATGCCCGAAGCAGAAGCAGTTCGCAAGTGCCGTTCGGCCAGCTCCTGTGATTCGGCTACTGAAGACTTCGAAAAAGCTAAGTACCCCATTGGGGACTCTTTCTTGCCTCAGCCGATGTCAGATAAAGTTAATAATTGTTTAACTTGTGGGAAACAAATACCTCATAAGGATTTCCACTCTTACTGCCTCCCCTGCCTAGGCCCAGACCACGACGTCTCGGCCTGTTCAGCCTGTGCTTCCTTCAACCGACGAACTCTTAGACGTCGGTCGGAGTTTGCAGAGGAATTCTTTGGGGCTAGTTTTGCTTACAAGATGCCGTCGGAGACTCCGACTTCGCATTTAGTTAAGAAACGGAAGGACAAGGACCGACACACGCGGGCCCCAGTTTTGGCTGAAACCACGGTCAGGCCTCCCGCGAGTGTCTCGGTCTCGGCTGAAACAGAGTCCTTGGAACTTCGGATTACCGAAGCCGCACAACCGACTACCTCGGCCTTGGAGGCCCTGGCCGAGTTGGTTATTGAATTTCCTTCTGAAACTGGTGTCCAGGAACCTTCCGACACCATTCCTTTAGACAAGTCTACTCCTGCACGTGGTGCAGCCAGACCTCCTGCATCCATGTCCATTAAGGCTTTCTCTAGAGCTAAAGCTGCTAAACTTACTAAAGCTTTGCCTCCCAAGGTTACCTCTCGGAGACCTTCTACTGGCTCACAGATTCTTAGCTTAGCAGAGGATCTTACCTCCTTAATTAGAGGTTCTCAACCTCATCCGGACAGGGGCTATCAACCACCTCCAGACAAAAGGCCCAGGGTTGAGCCCTCTGACCCCCACTCCTCAGATGAGTCCACTGATGGCTCTACTCTGTCAGACCACCAGGAGGAGGCTTAATCGGCCTATGAGGATTCTGATGCTGAAGAATCTATTCCCTCGGCCTCCCCTCCTGAAGAGTTTTCCTTTGGAGAGACATTACACTCTATGAGAGAACATTTTCAATGGCAGGGTCAGGAATTCTCTGATTCTAGAAAGAGATTAAGGACCTTTTTACATTTACCTCAGCATAGGCCTTTAGCTATACCTCCTGTTTTGAATGTTATTGATGATGTGTACTCTGATGCTAGTACAGCCCCTGACTCTCTCCCTCCGGCTCCTGCCAAACCTGATAGGTACTACAGGGTCCCGGACTCACATCTACACCTGTATAAGGCCCACTCTGCTGACCCAGAAACTATTTCCCAGGGCCCAAAAGGGGTTGCAGCTGCCACTGCTAGGAATCCTCTACCCTCTGAGAGGGAGTCCAGAGCTTTAGAGAGATGGGGTAAGAAAGTGTATACTTCTGCAACTCTTTCCATGAGGGCATTAAATTGTCAATTTTCATATGATACAGTACCAAGAGTATTTGTTAGATGAATTGCATAAGAAACTGTCTTCTTCTGAACCCCTTGATCGCAAATCCCTTCAGGATCTGGTACATAACTCCCAGCAGGTTAGTAACCATTTCTTGCAGTGTGGTTATGATGCATTGGAAACTTCATGTAGGTCAGCTATGACAGGTGCAGTCATACGTAGGCATGCCTGGCTGAAGGAACAATCTCTGCCAGATCATGTTAAAGCTAAGCTTTTGGATGCTCCTATGGAAAAGCAAAAATTATTTGGTTCCACGGCTCAAGAGGTCTTAAAGAAATTTGAAGAAAAGGCAAAATCTGTGCAAACAGTGAAAGACTTTCTGCAAGTCCAACCACCGAGATTCAGCAGAAATTGGCCTACTAAGAATTGGTCCTTTCCGGACTCAGACAGATCTCAGAGAGGCAGGAATAGGCGTGCCAGAGGTAGAGGGCAAGCTAGAGGCTCCTACAGAGGCCGTCAATGGCAGCCTCCCAACCAGAGAGGTAGTGCAGGAACTACAACTGCTACACCAGGACAGACTCAATGACTTTGTTTTGACTCCGACCAGGGCTCAATTAGAAGCACCTTTGGGCGGAAAGCTTTCTTTATTTTCAAAAAATTGGCACAGCATTACAAGGGACACATGGACACTACAAATAATAGACAAAGGATACAGGTTCCATTTCCACACATTGCCAAAAAGAAAAGGCATGCCAGACCTGCCACCAAATCAGAGGGCAGAGGCTTTGAAACAAATTTCCAACTTAATACAAATGAAAGCTATAGAAAAGGTACCTCTTTCAGAACAAGGCCATGGATTTTACTCCAGATTATTCCTTGTTCCAAGAAAAGAAAATCAGTGGAGGCCTATTCTCGACTTGTCCGCACTGAATACTTACCTCATTGTGCCAAAATTCAAAATGCTGACTCTACAGCAACTCCTTCCCATGCTGGGCAAGGGGTCTTGGCTGGTGACTCTAGACCTCAAGGAGGCATACCTGCATGTCCCTATCAGACAAAGTTGCAGAAGACACCTCAGAGTTCTTGCAGGGTCAGAGCATTATCAATTCTCAGCATTGCCCTTTGGCTTATCTACTGCGCCCAGAGTATTCACGAAATGCCTGGCATCAGTAATTGCACACTGCAGACTTCAGGGGATTCAAATCAACCCATATCTGGACGACTGCCTTATACAAGCGGACAGCAAGCAAACTTTGTTAAAGGACTTGGATTATGCCATCCACCTACTGCAGGCCTTGGGATATACAGTCAACATCCACAAATCAAGACTTGTTCCATCACAAAGAATAACTTTTCTGGGTGCGGATCTAGACACAACCACCCAAATGGCCTTTCTCACAGAAGAAAAACAACTACCGGATTACTTCAAGAATCTGACAAGACAAACTCAGCTGACTGCAAGGAAAATCCTGCAGGCCCTGGGTTACATGGCATCTTGCATTCTTCTGATCCCACAAGCAAGGCTGCATATGAGAAAATTGCAATGGTACCTAAGGAGTTTATGGACTCAGCACAGTCACAGCTTAGAAACTTTGATCCCACTCATTCCATGCCTCCAAAAGGAATTTCTGTGGTGGGCTCAAGCCTGCCAGTCGAACAGCGGGTTGCCCTTCAGCAAGCCAAGAGCCAACCAAACCATCACTACGGACGCTTCAGACCAAGGTTGGGGAGCACACATGGAGGGCAGATGTATCCAAGGGTTATGGTCACAAAGAGAGCTGCGCATGCACATAAACCAAAAGGAAATGCTGGCAGTGATACAAGCAATCGAGGCCTTCAAACTTTTTCTTCATCAAGGCCACCTACTCATAAGGACAGACAACACCACAGTTATGTGGTACATAAACAAGCAAGGAGGCACCCATTCCTACCCTCTTTGCAGACTGGCAATGAATCTTTGGGAACTTTCCTTGAAACTCAATATACAGCTGCAGTCCAAGTTCGTGCCAGGGAAAGACAATATACTGGCAGACAGCTTAAGCAGAAATATCATGGATGCACACGAATGGATGCTGCACCCAGACATCTTCTTACTCATAACACAATCATGGGGAAGGCCAGAAATAGATCTGTTCGCCTCCCCACACAACCATCAACTGAAGAAATTCTGCTCAAGGACATACCACCCACAAGCATGGAAAGTGGACGCTCTCTCTTTCAGCTGGAAAGCTCTAACGGTGTATGCTTTCCCACCTCTCCCATTAATGACCAAGGTCTTACTGAAGATCAGGACAGAGCAGCCCAGAGTGATTCTGATAGCTCCAAACTGGCCAAGACAGCACTGGTACCCACTGTTAAAGAGCATGTCACAGACGAAACCGTGGCCTCTCCCCCATGGCCACTTCTACTGACTCAGCACAATTTCTAGACTCTGCATTCCAACCTGAAAACCTTGCAGCTAACTGCCTGGAAAATACCATGACTCCTCCTCAGGATAAGCTTTCCCAGAGAGTGAAGGATATTATTATGGAAGCTCGACGGCCTTCCACAAGGAAGGCATATTCAGCAAAATGGAACATAACAAAGGGCCTAGATGTGACAGTAATGAACATGGCACATATACTGGAATATTTGGCAGAATTGTTCCACAACGGCCTGTCTTACTCTTCCATTAAGATACATGCCTCAGCAATTTCAGCAGGATACAATGTTAATCCACCTGTCTTCTCTCATCCTCTCCTGAGACAGTTTCTAAGAGGAATCAAAAACATCAATCCTCCAAGGAAACTACCTCTACCTACTTGGGACCTTAACTTCATGTTGGAAAAACTAACACTTCCTCCCTTTGAACCAGCAGCATCTGCAGATCTACAGTTTCTGTCTTGGAAAACTGCCTTCCTTCTGGCCATAACCTCAGCAAGAAGAGTATCTGAGTTACAAGCTCTAATGGCAGTACAGCCATTTCTTATCTTTCATCAGGACAGAGTTTCATTGAGAACCAATCCTACATTTATGCCAAAGGTGGTATCCAGGGTATCTTTGAACCAAGCTATTCACTTGCCTACATTCTTCCCACAACCACAAAATAAAGGGGAGAAACTTCTGCACACCCTGGACATACACAGACAGTTGCGCTACTACTTGGACAGAACTAAAAGTTACAGAAAGACTGACCAGCTGTTTGTAGCATATGCTGCTGGGGCACAAGGAAAAGCAATTTCCAAACGGACAATTTCAAAATGGATAGGAAATTGCATTCGTTTTTGTTACTCCTTTCATGGAAAAACTGTGCCAGCTGACATTAGACCTCATTCCACGAGAGCCACAGCCACCACCACAGCCTTCCTAAGAGGGGTGGCTACCAAGGACATTTTAGAAGCTGCTACATGGAGCTCCGTGCATACATTTGCCAAGCATTACAATTTACCTTTATACTCCAGATCCAGAGCAGGCTTTGCTACGGCAGTCCTGCAGGGTATCTTAGCTATACCATCCTTTACTTTAGTACCTCCACCCCCAGATTGGCTATGGTATTCTACCCATATGTGATGACTGCAGATGCATCCTTGAAGGACATAGTACAGTTTTGTACCTACCATAAATGTAGATGTCCGATAGGTATGCATCTGCAGTCAGGTTTACCCTCCCTCCTTCCCCTCTGTGGTACACTTCTTGGGTACTTACCCCTCTTATAGCTAGCTGGGGGGATCTATTATGGTGTATTTGTTTTTATAGTACTGTGCATGTTTGGATTTGTTTTTACTATGCATATCTCCAAATTATAGCCTTCCTTAGAGGGCACCTGGCATCTGGGGCAAGAAAAACTGAGGAAAATGGCGTCGGCTGATGCTTTTATACCCCAGACGCTCTGACGTCGGGGAAAGTGCGACATCAGCCGAGGCCAGACCCAGACTTTGGAATCCGGCCGACCGAAGGGCTGCCTGAGGCAGGACAACCCATATGTGATGACTGCAGATGCATACCTATCGGACATCTACATTTATGGTAGGTACAAAACTGTACTTTCTATCTCTAACTTCTCACTTCCAGGAAGTCTTGTTCTCCAAAACAGTCACTGCAAGGCAATTCCTTCGACTCGTGGGATTGATGGCAGCAACCATTCCCATGCTACCATTGGCCAGAATGCATATGTGAAAACTGCAATGGTACCTCAAAAATATCTGGTCACAACACCAGAATCACTTGGAACAAGTTATTCCCCTTCTTCCCTGTTTAAAGAAGGAAATCATTTGGTGGATCCAACAAGTGCAACTGTACCCGGGGCTTACACTGCAGCCCCTCAGCCTTCACAAATATTGTATGCAGATGCCTCAGACTCAGGTTGCGGAGCCACCTTCCACTCTGTGGTAGAGAGTCCAAGCCCAGTGGCATCCTCCCATGAATACCAACGATATCAATGTAAAGGAGATGACAGCAGTTTTTAGTTCTACAGACCTTCTTACCACTACTGCTACCAGGTCCTCTTCTGATAGTGACGGACAATACCACTGTAATGTGGTACATCAACAAACAGTGAGGTACCAAGGCATACCAATTTTGCAGGCTAGCCCTACTACTAATTTGGAAACTAGCATCCCAGCACAACCTATACCTGCAAGCCAGCTACATCCCTTCACAGGACAACAGGCAAGCAGACCTCCTGAGCAGAACAACCTCTCCACAACACAAATGGATGCTGGATGGGACGATCTTCCTAGACATAGTCCACCGGTGGGGCACTCCCCACACCTTCAGTTTCACCTGGGAGGGGAAGTTCCTGTATACCTCCCCCCTTCCCTCTGATTCAGAAGGTCCTTCTGAAAATTAAAGGAAAAAACAAAAATCTTGCTAGTGCCTCCCTACTGGCCAAGGCAGCACTGGTTCCCCCTTTTATACAATTTAGCCAAGAGCATTCACTGCAAGTTACCCCACAAGGTGGACCTTCTGACACAAAACAAAGAAACTCTCCTACACCCACACTTGCAAATGCTATCTCTGACTCTGTGGGTGATAAATTACTATCCCCATTCGGACACCACTATTCAGAAAACGTGCTATCAGTCCTGAGGGAGGCCAGGAAACCCACTACTAGAAAATCATACCTTGCTAAATGGGAAAGATTTACTCAGTGGTGTCTGGGACAGGAAAGGGACCCTTACGAGGCTGACACCCCCCCAGTCCCCCTCATATATGTGTCAACTTATAAAGGGGGGACTTTCCTATTCATCAGTTAAAGTGCACCTTTCCGCATTATCAGCCTGCTTACCTCTAGATCCTCCCTTGTTAGCCAGGCTACATGTGAAACTCCTCTTTAAAGGGGTCTTGCACATCAGGCCACCTAAGAACCCTTTCCCTCCTCCATGGGACCTGAACTTCATCTTGGAAAAACTCACCTAGCCCCCTTTCGAACCGGCTAATATAGCCTCTCTATAGTTTTGTACTTGGAAAACAGTACTGTTAGTGGCCATTACCTCTGCCAGAAGGGTTTCCGAGCTACAAGCCTTAATGGCATGTTCATCTTGCACCATTTTTCATGGGGACAGGGTCACTCTGAGAACTAACCCTTCCTTCATGCCCAAGGTAGTCAGTGACTTATCTCTAAATCAGTCCATTCACCTACACAGTTTTTTTCCCTCTCCCACTAACCAAGAAGAGGGGATACTCCACTCCCTAGATGTCCACAGGCAACTGAGATTTTACCTGGACAAAACTAAAGACATTAGGAAATCCAAACAACTTTTTACAGCTTTCCACCCCAAGGCATTGGGCAAGGCAGTCACCAAACAGACCATTGCATCCTGGATTAGAAAGGCAATTAGTTTCTGCTACACACACTACGGAAAAACCCCTCCAGTTGGGATTAAGGCACACTCCACAAGAGCAGTGGCCACTTCAAGGCCTTCCAAAAAGGCATGGATACAGGTTCCGTTATGGAAGCAGCTGCATGGTCCACTGTCCAAACTTTCACCAAACATTATAAATTGGACCAAATCTCCAAAGCATGCACAGGATTTCCCAGGGCAGTCTTATAAGGCTTTGTGGAATCATCTTCTGCAACCGCCACCCTTTCATCAAACTAAGGTGTGGTACTCTCCCACACCAAGAATACTGCAAAATAGGATTAGAAGGACATAGAATAGTTGTGTAAAATCTTACCATAACCATATATGTCCTTCTCTTCCATTTTGCAGTATTCCTTCTTACCCACCATTCCCCCTCACAGACTCTACCAGTTTAACTGCTCCCTGATGCCTACCTCCATTCAGAAGAGACCCAGGGCATTATACATGTCACCTTTGGCAGCTTATCCTGTTGGGCCATCTACTTTTCCTGCTTAGGTTCAAGTTCTGAGGATTGTGTATGCACATGTCAAACATAAGGTCCCTGGTGTATGGCCCTACATGTGACGTCCTATGCAGCTGCAACAGCCAAGCTGAAGCTTTTGTATAGGAGCCAACATATGGGTCGCCTGAAGGCAGGAAATCCCACACCAAGAATACTGCAACACGGAAGAAAAGGACATCTATGGTTATTTTACACAACTGTTTTTTCTGTTATTGGTGTCAAATGTTTGCATCCCCTCCTCAAAAAGCATTGATCCATTTCTATCAATTTTGGCAATATCTTTGCCATTCATTTTGCTACTATAGACGTAAACACTTTATAATCATGGTTTAAAATTAAAGTGGGTCTGTATGAAGCTGGGAATGAGGGGGTCTTTACTGTCCTTGGGTAATGTAGCAACCATTTCCTTTTTCCAAGATGTTGGTGCTTTTCCTCTCTTTAAAATACTGTTAAACAAAATCTTCTAGATCTTTCTCACTTTCTTTCCTCTTAGCTTCAGGACTTCCACAGGAGACTTTCCTGAAGATTGGTTTCTACATCACAATTTTTATCTCCTCTCTTAACTGTTAATTGCTGAGCCTTACCTACGTGCAGCCTTGGTTCATAGGTTGGTACTAGGCTATCGGCCCTAGGGCCTATACAAGCCTAGCTATAACAATTCCCTGGTATTTCTTCCCACAATATTTACTTCTTTAGACTCCTGTCTAACAAGGGTGACTGATGTGATCCCTAGGGTAAATTTCCTTGACATACCCAAGTCTTGTGCAAATGTTCCATTTGTGATCTTTCTTGATTTCTACATTTTCTTACTTTATAGAATTATTCATAAAATTTCTGAAACATCTGATGTTAAGTTGTCTATCTCGCCTTCATTCTTGCTGGTTGGGTTCGGAGCTGATCCTCTGCTCCGACACGGCCATCTTCAAAAGCTTGAGAGCTGCTTAATGGCTCGAGGCCCCCCTATATCCCATGATGCCTGGCTACGAGATACCCAGATCTCATTTGCCGCTTCTGCTGCGAGGTTGTTCTACTGGCTCAGGTCGTATAAGCTTTATTATTATATTGTATTTTTCTTGTTAAAAACTGTATTTGTTAGTGTAGAATTAGTCATTAGTTTAGTCTTTGGTATTGTAGTTAGTTTCTTCCTTAGATGAGCATTACCCTCCCTCAAGAAACTCATTTAAGTTAGAGAGTTTCCCCTCCCCCCATTCTCTCCCTTTTCCTCAGAAAGGTTCTTTCCGTTTAAGTTAGAGGTTAACCTTTCTATCTCCTTTTCCAAAAAAAAAAAAAAAAGAATTTCTTCTATTAGTCACTTTTAGTGTTTAGTGATAGTTTTCTGTAGTTTTTGTTGTAATACTTATAGTGGGTTGTGGTAACTGTAGTGTGTTAACTTTTACTGTTTGGTTACCTTAACCTATCTGTGGGATCTTGTCCTTGGTCTTCTCCCAGGATGTCCAAGGATCCAAAACCATCTGGATTCAAGAAGTGTGACTCATGCTGTCGGAAGATCTCTGACAGATGGTCACACTTCTTGTTTTTATTTTCTGGGTGCTGTGCACCTGTAGGACTCTTGCTCGATCTGTCATGCTTTCAGTCCAAGAGTCCTGCAGGAGCGCAAAAATAAATTGATCCTGAGGGGTATGCCTAAACCTCGATTCACTAGCGAAGGCTCAGCCTGTGAAATCTTCCAGGCCACCTAAACCATCGGCTCCCAGTTCGGAGCAGTCGTTGGGTGAAGCCACTCAATCTTTCTCGGCTTCCGCTGGAACCGATGTTCCTCCCTCCCAGTCGGCTCCGACACGCTCTTCGGAGCTGGCTGAGAGTCGAAAGAGATCCAGGTCTCCTTTTTGCAGTCTATACGTTCGTCTCCGAAGTCGCCCCTGCTCCAATCGGAGCGTAGTCATCGATCATCCCACTCTTCTCGGTCCTCTAGACTTTCGGACCATGACTTGGAAAGAGTGGTCAGTAGGCTGCTAAAATCACAGGCCCTAGCCAAAATGTTGTCCAGCCCTCCTCCTCAGGAGTCGGCTGCACCCACAGCTGTAGAGATTCCTCCTCTGACTCATCCTATGAGCTCAGAGCCTGAGTTCGTTGGGGTTCGAGTTGTGGAACCGCCAGCGCCGATACCCTCTCTTTTGGTTCCGTCGTCGGCTCTGATCCCTTCCATGGTATCTTCCCTGGAGAGAACTGGGCGCCGTGACTCCCTCGGTGGCTCCAAGGGGGCGAGTGGCATTGGACCCTTGTCCGATCCCGCTCTCCCTCTCGGTGCTTCGGCTCAGGTGAATTCAGCTTCCACGTCTGCCTCGGAGCCGTCCCCCTCGGTGCGGGGAGGACTTCTGGTTTCTTTGGAGCCTGAGCCTTCTCTGTGTCCGGGCAGGGACGTCTTCAAGGTGAAGAGTGTACTGGCCCTTGAGTCAGTCCCGCGATCGACCCCATTGGCTCCTCCCCCTAGGGTGCCTACGTCAGCCTCTGCCCCTCTTCCCGACCCCAAGCATGGGGATCCAGCGCTCCAGGACACCCCTTTGGGTGTATCCTCCTCTTTCGAGGCCTCCCCTGATCATTCAGAGGAGCCACCTCGCAAGAGAAAATGCAAGAGGAAGCATGTTGACTCCCCCGTGTCTGTCACATCGGATACCGACTTAGAGGAGTCGGAAGGGTCCCCAAGATCCCCCTCTGAAGATGTCTCCTTCTCAGACATCCTTGAGATGCTTAGGCAGAGGGGAAACTGGACTACCCTAAGCCCTTCCGAGGATGAGTCGGTATTCCTGGACGCGTTTGGATCCTGACCTTCCACCTCCTGGGTGTCTCCGCCTTTCGGCCCACTGATGTCTGTGGTGGCTCGGAAGGCGTGGACGGCTCCAGACACAGTGGAACCGACCCCTAGAAGACCTACCAAGTTCATTACTGCCCCGCAGGACAAACAGTTCTTGACCAAGGGTGTCCCCATTGATGCCATGGTGGTAGCAGCGGCCACAAAGGAGTTGGTTGAAACTTCTTCATCTGTCCATCCCCCTAACAGGGAGTCCAGGACGATGGACAGATATGGGAAGTGGATGTTCTCTTCAGCGACCTTCTCCATGCGGTTCCTGAATTACCTGTGCCACTTTACCCGTCTTCAGAGGGATCTCCTGAAAGAGCTTGGAGATACTCTCCAAGATCCATCAGCTGAGGGGGCCCAGGCTAAGGCAGCCTCCCAGCTGGCGACTGTTAATTCCATGGTAAACTCCTCCATGAGGCTCATTTCGTATGCAGCCGATGGTGCGAGTAGAGCTGCAGGCACAGGCGTGGCCCTAAGGAGGCACGCTTGGATGCGGCTATGTAACTTTGCGGAACCTTTCAGTGTGTCTTTCACCAACGCCCCTTTTGATGGTTCTTCTCTTCGGATCACAGGTGAAAGATACCCTTACCAGGTGTGAGCAGGAAGGCAAGACTCTCTCTGCTGTAGGAGTCCGTTTTTCCACTCCTTCCAGACCATAAACTAAGGGTCAGAAGAGTGGAAAGATCTGGTTCCAGAAATCCCAAGGAGCCTTGCTGGACACACGTGGTGAGTTTCCCTCCAGGGGCAGAGGAGGGAACAATAACAGGCGCCACCCTCGTGGCAGAGGGGGTCCGCAAAACCAGGCAGCAGAGAATCTTTCTCTGACAAGCCCTTCCAGCATCCCTGAAGGGTTGCCCGGCTGCTCACCTCTGGAGGCAGTCGAGAGAAGATTATCGCTGTACCCAAGAGCCTGGCAAGACATAACACAAGACAAATGGGTACAGTCCGTCATATCTGGAGGCTACAGAATCCCCTTCGTTCGCACCCCGGTAAGATCAGACAAGTCCCTTCCAGATGTTCCACCCAATCTAAGGGACCAAGCAGTGCAAGAAGTCTCAAAACTGCTAAGAAAAAGGGCCATCCAGCAAGTCCCAGCAGACCAACAAGGATCCAGAATTTACTCAAGGTTCTTTTTGGTATCAAAAAAGACAAGGGACTGGAGACCCATTTTGGATCTCAGCAGACTAAACAAGTCTGTACAAAGAACGACGTTCCGGATGGTCACGCTTCAGTCCATTTTACCCTTTCTGGGTCAGGAGAATTGGATGTGCTCCATAGATCTTCAGGATGCATACTATCACAGCAAATTGGACAGATGCTGCCGAAGATTCCTTTGCTTCCGGCTGGGAGCCAGCCATTATCAGTTCAGAGCTCTGCCCTTTGGTCTCACCACAGCCCCCAGGGTGTTCACCAAATGTATGGTAGTAGTTAACGCTCACCTGAGACGGCAAGGATTCCAGGTGTTTCCACATCTTGACGACTGGCTCCTCGCTGCTACCATCAGACATCACCTTCTGCGAGCCAAAGACTGCACCATCGACACTTGCTCCAGGCTAGGTATCACAATAAATTTCGAAAAGTCTGCATTGTCGCCCTGTCAATCTATCCCCTTTATAGGTGCAAATTTAAATACCAAAGACATGTTAGCGAGCCTCACACCAGACAGGGTGTTAGTGATTCATCAGCATGTCAAGGTTTTATTAGCATGCAAAAGGATTCAAGCCAGATTTGTCCTTCAAACGCTAGGTCTCATGGCAGCAGCGATCGTACTTGTCCCTCTAGCTCGTTTTCACATGAGGATTCTCCAGTGGCTTCTTTTCACCCAATGGTCCTTCCAGCAACTTCCCATGTCTTACATGATTATGATCACTCAGGCATGCAAGAAGCATCTTGCTTGGTGGATGGTCTCCACATCAGTGCACCACGGCAGACCATTTGTTCTCCTCCCTCCAGTGTCTACAGTGACCACGGACGCTTCCCTGATCGGGTGGGGGGGGGGGCATTATCGGGACAGAACAGTCCAAGGCACTTGGCAACCTCACAAGTATCATCTGCATATAAATGTCTTGGAGATGAGGGCCGTGCTCTTAGCGTTGCAGGCTCTTCAGGACTCTCTTCCTACCGGGACCATTGCAGTTCAGACGGACAATATGTCCGTAGTGTGGTACATCAACAAGCAGGGCGGAACCAGATCCTACCCCCTTTGTCGAGAAGCACTCAGACTGTGGCAGTGGGCGATCTCTTCCCAACGGTTTCTGATTGCAACGCACATCCCTGGGAGGTCCAACGTCATAGCAGACAGGCTGAGCAGAGCAATTCTCATGCCTCACGAGTGGTCTCTGAACCAGGTAGTTGCGGACCAAATTTTCCGCAAATGGGGCCAACCTTGCTGCGACCTTTTTGCAACTCCCTTCAGCAAGTGCAGCAATTTCTTCTCTCTCCTTCCACTTCCCGGGTATTCCACCAGAGATGCTCTAGTCCACGATTGTCTTCAGGGACTTCTTTATGCATTCCCTCCTTTTCCCCTAATCCCGAAGCTAATTCAGAAGGCTACCGTATTGGGCTGCAAAATTATCCTTATTGCTCCTTACTGGCCTTGACAAATATGGTTCTCATTCCTGCATCGCCATCTTCTCGAGCAGCCTTGGATTCTGGACCTAGTTCTAGACCTCCTGATTCATCAGTCGGGCAGGCTGCACCAATCCCTACGCTCTCTTCAGCTCACGGCTTGGTTGCTCCACTTCCAACTTTAGCCAGGCTTCCAGATATCTCCCCCTCTGTGCGCGAAATCATTTTGTCATCACACAAGTCTACAACTAGAAAAACTTGCGCTAGTAAGTGCAAAAGTTTTTCTTCCTGGGCAGAGGCTAAAAGTATAGACCCCTTCTCAGCCACTGTGCACCACATTTTGGAATTTCTTGCGGAACTCTTCCATGCTGGGTCCGCTTCCACTACAATTAGAGTTCAGTTAGCTGCAATCTCAAATTTTCACATTGGCCTGTCTGAAAACAGTATCATGTCTCATAAGCTATGTAAAGCCTTTCTCAAAGGAACCACTCTGCTCAGGCCCCCAGTGAGAGATCCTCCACCGCCGTGGAATCTAAATTTGATTTTAGCTTCTCTAATTTTGCCCCCTTTCAAACCTGCAGCTTCTTGTTCACTGAAGTTCTTATCTTGGAAAACCCTTTTTCTGGTAGCTATTACTTCAGCCAGAAGAGTTTCGGAACTACAGGCTCTTTCTATCCGTCCCCCATACCTCGTGTTCCACAATAACAGGGTTGCTCTTAAGACTAATCCTTCCTTCCTTCCAAAGGTCTTTTCAGAGAGTAACTTGAATCAGTCCATAGACTTTCCTGTGTTTTTCCCTAACCACTCCAACAGGGCGGAGTATAAGTTGCATCAGTTAGATGTTCACAGGCAACTACGCTTTTATTTACATAGAACCAAAGACATTACAAAATCAGATCAACTGTTCCTGTCACAGTAGGTAAACAAGGTCTTCTGGTCACCAAAGTAACCTTATCCAGGTGGTTGTCTTCTATCATCACGTTCATATACCAACTCAGGAATAAAGAATTACCAGTTAAACCAAAAGGTCACACCACCAGAGCTTTAGCCACTTTGGTGGCTTTTCAGGCTAGGTTGCCCATGGAATCTATTTGTGGCTACCTGGGCCAACCCACATACTTACATTTCGCATTACAAGTTGGATTTGGTTTCTAGGAGCAGAGCTGATTTTGGTTCCACTGTTCTGAAGAGTCTTTTCGGATGAGCCGCCCAGGATTTTAGGTGCTAGGGACGCTGTCCCAACCAGCAAGAATGAAGACGAGATAGACAACTTAACATAAAGAAGTTATGTACCTACCATAACGTTCCATGTTAGTTGTCTTCTTCTCACCTTCTTTCTTGCGTCCCACCCTCCATCCCCCTATCCTAGTGGACCGAGAAGAGTTCTTCTTGATTGAGCACTGGCTGAGTCTTCTCTGGCTATTTCCTTCTGCTTAGTAGTCTCCCCAGTAGGATTTATGCATTCTAGGATAGCATTCATTTATTATTATGTTTGCAGTTAGACTTAGCAAACGAGATCTGGATATCTAGTGCCAAGCATCATGGGATATAGGGGGGTGCTCGAGCCAGTAAGCAGCTCTTGTGCTTTTGAAGATGGCCGATTCAGAGCTGAGGATTGGCTCCGAACCCAACCAGCAAGAAAGAAGGTGAGAAGAAGACAACTAACATGGAACGTTATGGTAGGTACATAACTTTTTAAACCTCTACTGGATCTCTCTTTTTCTTGTTAAAGGCTCCTTAAGTTTGGCAGCACCTATTTTCTGCTCTCTGTCATTGTGCTAAAAGTTTTTGTGCTATGCTGTTATAAAAAAAAATAGTTGCTTAACAGCCATTATTCTAACCTCTTGCATATTGTCTAGATATACTCCTTTATTTTCTGTTTAGCTGTCTGCATTTGCGCTTCTTATTGGTCTGTGAGATTTCCCTTATTGTGCAGTACTTCAGCCTTTGCCAGCCCCTCAAAATAATTTCTATAACTTCTAAACCATGTCTTTCTCTTTTATTTCTACAGTTTTTAAGCGCCATTTTATCCACTCACTAGCTATAACTTCTGAATATATTTCTGTGTACCCTAACAATTGTCACACTTCCACTATGCATTCCTTAAATTCCTCTATTAACAGGTGGGTAGAAAGCACCATTGTCTCATTTTTACTTTACCATGCATTTTATCTTAACTTGTTTGGATTGTACATCCGTTAAAACTATTGGATATATGTTGAAACTTTCAATTAAATAAATGTGAATGTTCTTGTGAAATACAATTTATGTCTAGTTCAGCCCAGTTATTGTACCTTGGAGAATAATATATAAATTATGATGTTAAGTTGTCAATCTCGCCTTCATTCTTGCTGGATGGGTTCGGAGCCGATCCTCGGCTCCGACTCGGCACTTGCTTTAGCTTGAGAACTCCTTTTACCAGCTCGAGGCAACCCTATATCCCATGATGCAAGGCGGGACTACCTCAGATCTCGTTTGCCGCTTAGCGAAAGAGGTCTCCTTTGCCAGCTGAGGTAAGTTGATTTTGTTAAAAAAAGCTTAGTCAGAGATTGGAGACCAATATTAGACCTGAGCAGTCTAAACAGATCTGTCAAGAAGGCAAGATTCCGGATGGTCACGCTTCAGTCCATTCTGCCCTTTCTGGGCAAGGACAACTGGATGTGCTCTATAGACCTTCAGGACGCGTACTATCACATAAAGATTCACAGGCGCTCCAGAAGGTTTCTCCGCTTTCGGCTAGGGACCAGTCATTACCAATTCAGAGCCCTGCCCTTTGGCCTCACTTCAGCCCCCAGAGTGTTTACCAAATGCATGGCAGTGGTCACAGCTCATCTGAGACGTCAAGGATTCCAGGTGTTTCCTTATTTGGATGACTGGCTCCTCTCCGCCACCACCAGGTGTCAGCTTCTTCAGACCAGAGACTACACTCTGCAGCTTTGCACGAGTTTGGGAATTTCAGTAAATTTCGAAAAATCTTCTCTGCTGCCTTGCCAATCTATCACCTTTATAGGCGCAGAATTAAACACCGTCAAAATGTTAGCCAGACTAACAGATCAAAGAATTCTGGACATCCAAAAATTAGTTCGGATTCTATTGCAGAGCAGCAAGGTCAAAGCCAGATTGATACTGAAGGTTCTAGGTCTTATGGCTGCGGCCATTGTTCTTCTACCACTGGCTCGCTTCCACATGCGTCTTCTGCAGTGGATGTTATTCACTCAGTGGTCGTACCACAGTCTTCCGATGAGGCACGAAATCATAGTCACTCAATCGTGCAGAACTCATCTGAACTGGTGGATATCTTCCCCTCTTCTTCATCAGGGCCGACCCTTTGTTCTCCCTCCTCCAGTTGCCACAGTTACTACGGATGCCTCTCTGATCGGGTGGGGGGGGCATTATCAGGGCAGGATGGTCCACGGGACGTGGCAACCCATAGAATACCATCTGCACATCAATGTCCTGGAGATGAGAGCGGTGCTTTTAACGTTGCAAGCCCTCTACGACTTTCTTCCCACGGGGACTATTGCAGTACAAACGGACAACATGTCCGTGGTCTGGTACATCAACAAGCAGGGCGGGACCAGGTCCTATCCGTTGTGTCGAGAAGCCCTCAGACTTTGGCAATGGGCAATCTCCTCTCGTCGGTTTCTGATAGCAACGCACATCCCCGGCAGGTCCAACCTCTTGGCGGACAGGCTGAGCAGATCCATTCTGATGCCTCACGAGTGGTCTCAATCAATCTGTAGTGGATCAGATTTTTCTGAAGTGGGGCACACCTTGTTGCGATCTTTTTGCTACACCTCAAAACAACAAGTGCCCGATTTTTTCACCCTCTTTCCCCTACCAGGCCAACCCCTGAGAGACTCTCTAACCCAGGATTGGCCCCGGGGACTTCTGTACGCTTTTCCTCCCTTTCCCTTGATTCCACAAGTCATTCAGAAAGCCACCGTTTTGAGGGCCAAGTTGATTCTCATTGCCCCTTACTGGCCTCGACAAATTTGGTTTCCGTCTCTGCATCGTCACCTCCTGGTGCAGCCCTGGCATCTGGACCCAGTTCGGATCTTTTGATCCACCAGTCGGGTCAGCAGCACCGGGCCATTCATTCTCTCAACCTCACTGCTTGGTTGCTCCACTTCCTTCCCTAGCCAGGCTTCCGATGATCTCTGATTCTGTCAGAGACATCTTAGTGTCTTCTTTAAAGTCGTCCACCAGAACTGTTTATGCTAGCAAGTGGCGACGTTTTTCTATTTGGGCAAATTCCAGGAATATTGATCCCTTTACTGCTCCTGTGCATTCTGTTTTAGATTTCCTGGCTGAAGTTTTTCAGTCAGGATCTTCTTCATCTACAGTTAAAGTTCAACTGGCTGCTTTTTCCAAGTATCATGTTGGCTTGCATGATAATAATATTATGTCTCATAGATTATGCAAGGCCTTTCTGAGAGGAGTTTTTCTCCTAAAGCCACCGATAAAGCATCCTCCTCCGCAATGGGATCTAAATTTAATGTTAGCATCCTTGATGTTACCTCCCTTCGAACCGTCTGCTTCATGTTCTTTGAAATTATTGACCTGGAAAACTATATTCTTACTGGCTGTCACTTCAGCAAGAAGGGTTTCTGAGATTCAAGCTCTCTGCATCCGTTCCCCTTACTTGGTTTTTCATAAGGACAGGGTATCCTTAAGAACGAACCCGTCCTTTCTCCCCAAAGTTGTTTCTCAAACCAATATTAATCAATCCATAGATCTACCAGTCTTTTTCCCAAACTATTCTGACAGAGCTGAACAAAAGCTTCATTTTTTGGATGTCCATCGTCAGCTCAGGTGCTATTTGCATAGAACGAAACAATTCAGGAAATCGGACCAATTATTTGTCTCCTATGCAGAAAACAGGATAGGTCTTCCAGTTTCTAAAGTGACCTTATCCAGATGGTTGTCTTCCACCATTTCCTATGTGTACTCTCTCAGAGGCAAACAACTACCTTCTAAACTGAAAGCACACTCAACCAGGAGTCTGTCCACTTCTGCAGCCTTTCAGGATAGACTACCCATTGATACCATTTGTGCAGCAGCTACTTGGGCCACTCCTCATACCTTTGTCTCTCATTACAAGTTAGACTTGGCCTCCAGAGACAGGGCCAGTTTTGGTTCCACAGTTCTCAAGAGTCTGTTCCATTGAGCCACCCGGGATACAGGTGCTAGGGGCCGGTCCCATCCAGCAAGAATGAAGGCGAGATTGACAACTTAACATTTAGAAGTTATGTACCTACCATAACGTTCCATGTTAGTTGTCTTCTCTCGCCTTCTTTCTTGCGTCCCTCCCTCCTTCCCCCTGGCCTGGACAGATCTTGAAGAGTTCCTATCAGGTTGTTTCCTCCTGAGCCTTCATTTGAGGGCTCTTATTATGAACTTGGTTTTCCTAATTATGTTAGGTTAGTCCTTAGCAGGGTAGGTTAGCTACCAAACAAGATCTGAGGTAGTCCCGCCTTGCATCATGGGATATAGGGTTGCCTCGAGCTGGTAAAAGGAGTTCTCAAGCTAAAGCAAGTGCCGAGTTGGAGCCGAGGATCGGCTCCGAACCCATCCAGCAAGAAAGAAGGCGAGAGAAGACAACTAACATGGAACGTTATGGTAGGTACATAACTTCTAATTAAAGTTCCTACTACTGAATTTCAGGGGTGGTTTGTGGTACTGACTGCTGGACTGCAGCCCCCCATTAAAAAGAAATAAAAGAAAAAAAAATAAACGTGAAACATTTAGAAAGTCGACTCGTGGTTTGTCCTAGGAACTCTGCTCACACGTGGAAGTCTGAGAAAGCCTTAGATGAAAAAATAAAATAAATCAGTTTAATCCATTCACAGGTTTAATTTCAAAACAGCTTGGCTGTTAACTTAGTCCATAGATTTGTGCTGCTGTTCATACTGTTGTTGAGGACTTTGGAAGCATCCACAAAACCAGGCTGCTGCACATAGCAGAGAAGGGTCTTGTCTGTTGGCTAAGGCTGTCTCAAGTGAGAAGTATACTGATGTCCCTTTGCTTGACCATGGCTATGGGAATGCATAGGAACCAGCAAAGGATTAAGTTTTATTATTTTTTTTTTTTTCAAGTTTTTTTTCCAGGCAATATGTCTGCTACTGCCATTGAGAAAAGGTAAGAGATGTTTTGTGTGTGAGTGCTTGTTCATACATGGACATATGGGCAAACTACTGAAGAGATCATTGGAGAAATGATTTATTTTGGTGTCATGGAAGTTCTTGTGCATACATGGTTCAACTACTGAAGGGATTGATGGGGCAATTGTTATTTACATTATTTGCATTGTATTCTGACAGCAATGAACTGAGAAGATGATAAATTTCTGTGTGGCAGTTGTTCTTGTATTTATTCATTGATTTGATCACAAATATATGGAGTGTGCAGTCACAGTCATACAAGTGACTGTAATTGGTCACATCTCTGTGTGGGATTGTTTAAAATTACTTTGTCCAATTGTTGCTATTTTTATTTTATTACAGTCTGATATCCAAAGTATATTCAATCAATATATGTGGCTTTAATTGTTAGATACAGGAGTTGTCTGGATAAAAGTGATTGACACTTTTGTCATTTGTTTAAATAAGCATTGATTTTTGTGACTTTGGAGAAGTAGTGTGTATATTTTTTTCACTTTCTGTCACAGCCAAGCATCAGCATTGCACTCCATAAGTAGCTCTTAGTGGTGGTCTGGGCAGGATGTGTGAGGTAGCAACTGATAATTGGCAGAGTGCTGCATTGTGTAATGTTGCCATATAATAGCACTTGGTTCATTCCCTCTATGTGAAGCCCTTTTTTTTTTGTGGATTTTATCCAGGTGCTTTGGCTTCTTCTCCCAGACCCTCATATACACAGACAACTCTCTCCTCCTACCGCCCAACACTACAACCTGTGAGAGATGCACTTATCTAGCCAAACTTGAGGTAAAGCTGTCTCCAACCAAGACTGAACTTGACAGTCAAGAGCAGAAGGTAAACACTTGCACTACACGAAACTCATCACATAGTCCCTCTAAACCTACACAACCAAAATCCACACATAGAAACACAAAAACATTCGCGGAGGCTCTCAGTAATAATCTGCTCAAGTAAGAGAGACCTCCAAAGTATAGCAACCTCCACCCCCCAACACAACCCAAATGACACAGCCCACAAACTCAGTGTGCCACTCAAACACAGCCAATAAGGCAAAACAATGTACCCAACACACTAGTCATAGGTGACTCTATAGTCAGGCACACTATTGTCCCACTCACCAGGCTAAACAAGGAGAAGGTTACTGTCAGCTGCCTGTCAGGTGCCAGGATCCGCCACATAACCCACTCACGTAGGTCACTCCACAAGTACAATATTACTCTGTCATTGTCCATGCTGGTGTGAATGACCTGAGACATACCTCCCTGGATTACATGAAAAGAGACATGGAGGAGCTCTCCAATCTTGTAGCCCAGGCAGGTATGACCCTAGCTCTGAGTGGCATCCTGCCATCGCCCATAATAATACCGCAGACCAAGGACAAAATGATTGACTTTAACAACTGGCTAAGCTTCTGGTGTCATTCTAAGGGGATCCAGTGTCTGTCTGCCTGGGACGACATAGGTTCATAGGTTCATAGGTTTATACTAGGCTATCTGCCCCAAGGCATTTATAAGCCTAGCCCGAATTTTTGTGGCTTACGCCACCCCTTATATGAAAAAATACTGTACCCATTAGTTTGTTGTGCCTCTGTCCAGCAGTGACACAGAGATGATTCCTGGGGTAAACCTACGATCTCCCATCCACAGGTCAAGGTTTCTCTTGAACAGAGCCAGCGAGGTGCTCTGCCTCACATGGACCGGGACTCTATTCCACAGCATAGGGAGTCTCTTGAGTGATAAATCTATCCCTCCAGCACATCCTATTTATATCCATGCTAAGGTTTAAGTCGCTTGCTCTAGTGGATGTTCTTCATTCCACATTGCTGCAGTCCTAACTATTGGGTAGTCCGCTGTCCAGTCGGCCCGAATACCAAAGTATATGGCTGACGTCGGTCAGGGCGCATTAGACTGACGTCAGTACGTCAGGGTACTAATGCGCATGACCGACGTCATATCCTCAGTCTTTTTTGCCGCATGGTCCGATGCAGAAGCAATTTTGCGAGTGCAGGTTGGCGTTCTGAAAGTTTCTGAAGTCAGAGTTTCAGACCGAATCAAAGTTGGCTAAGTACCCCGTTGGGGAATATTTTGGTTTTTTCTTGCCTCAGTATTTAACCGGATGTCAGAAAAAGTGAATAACTGTATTTCTTGTGGGAAACAGATACCTCATAGGGATTACCATACTTTGTGTATTCCTTGTTTAGGGCCTGAGCACAACGTTGTTGGATGCCGCTCTTGTGCTAGATTTAACAAACGCACTATTAAGAGAAGGTTAGACTGTGCCAGGTTAGTTTTTGGGAAGCGTTGTAATTATAAAATGCCGTCGGATGCTCCGACGCCCGCTTCGGGCAAAAAGCGCAAGGACAAAGCAGCAAAGCCTAGAGTGGAAGAACCGACAGTCCCTGACGTCGGTTCTTTAGAAGGCTCAGTAGAGCCGGAGGTTCTGCCAGGTGTTTCTTTGGAGTCTCAGGGAGAGACTTTATTGTTACAGGATGTATCCTCTCAGGAAGTAGGCCAGGCTGAGGGGGCTTCTCAGGTGGCTGTTCTTCCCTCTCTTCCTAAGGTGGTTAGAGCCTCCCCCTCTGTTTCCAAGGCTTCCTTGAGAGGCAGGCCAAGTGCAGCTTCAGTGGGGGTTTCTCCTAGTGCTTCAGGTTCTTTGCCTAAGAAACATATGCTTAAAATGGCAGAAGATTTGATTACTATGATTAGAGGTTCTATGCCCCCCCTGATAAGAGGCCTAGGGTGGAACCTGAGTTTGAGAGTTTTGAGCACTGTTCGAGGCTTCTGAGTCTTCGGCTGAAGACTTGCAGGAGTTTCCTCCTTATTCTGATTCTGATGTGGATGATTCTACTCCATCAGCTTCTCCTCCTGAGGATTTTTCATTTTCAGAGACCCTGCATTCCATGAGGGAGCATTTTAAATGGGAAGGTCAGGATTTCTCTGATTCCAGGAAGAGGCTTAGGGAGTTCTTGTTTTACCCCAGCATAGGCCTTTAGCTATACCTCCTGTTCTGAATGTGGTGGAAGATGTTTTGCAGAGGCTTCCCTGAATCCTGATTCTTTGCCTCCTGCCCCAGTTAAACCGGATAGGTACTATAGGGTGCCTGAAGCTCATAAGTATCTTTTAAGAGTCCTAGGGCAGACCCGAAACTGTCTCTCAGGGGCCTAAAGGGGTGAAGGCCTCTGTTGTTAAAAATCCTGTTCCTCCTGATAAAGAGGCAAGGGCTTTGGATAGATGGGGAAAGAAAGTGTATACTTCTTCCACTTTAGCCATGAGGGCGTTGAATTGTCAGTTTCACATGTTAAAATATCAGAATTACCTTCTTTCGCAATTGAAAGCTAAGGTGGATGCTCTGGCAGAAGGTATTGAGTGTAAAGAGTTGCAGGATTTAGTTCATGTGTCTGAACAGGTGGGTAAACATTCCTTGCAGTGTGGTTTTGATGCTGTGCAGGCCTCCTCGAGGGTGGCTGCCACTGGTTCTGTTCTTCAGAGGCATGCCTGGTTGAGAGATCAGAATTTAGCTGAGCATGTTAAAACTAGGATTTTGGATGCTCCTTTGCAGTCTGATGTGTTGTTTGGTTCGCCTGTGGAAGCAGTTTTAAAGAAAATGGAGGACAAGGCTAAGTCTATGCAAACTGTTAAGGATTTTTGCAGGTGCAGCCTCCAAGTTTAGTAGAAATTGGCCTACTAAGGGATGGACTTATCCTGCTTATGATTCCCAGTCTAGGGGTAGGTCTAGACGTGGTAGGGGCAGAGCTCAGGGTTCTTTTAGGCCTAGGACAGGGAGTTCCCCTGCTCAGACTTCTGGTGAGGGCAGGGGTCAGTCCTTTCGTAAGCAGACCCAATGACCTGCCTTTTCAGCTGCCAGTACATTCTCGCCTGGCAGCACCTTTGGGAGGAAGGCTGTCTCTTTTCAAAGAAAATTGGGATTTAATTACCCAAGACAGATGGGTTCTGGATATTATTCATCACGGTTACAGGTTTTATTTCCATACCTTGCCTCCTTTCAAAGGCATGCCAGACATTCCTCCTCTTCAAAGAACAGAGGCTCACAAGCAAATTTCTCTGTTGCTCCAAATAGGGGCCATTCAGTCAGTTCCTGTGCCAGAAAGGGGCCTAGGATTTTATTCTCGCCTGTTCCTAGTACCAAAGAAGGGGAACACGTGGAGACCAATTCTGGATTTATCTATCCTCAACACTTATCTGGACATTCCCAAGTTCAAAATGTTGACGTTACAACAGCTTTTACCTCTGCTGGGCAAAGATCACTGGATGGTAACTTTAGATCTCAAGGAAGCTTACCTTCATGTGCCAATAAGACTAAGTTGCAGGAAGTATCTGCGTTTTCGAGCTGGAAATTCTCATTATCAGTTCTCTGCATTGCCCTTTGGCTTATCTACTGCCCAGAGTATTCACAAAGGTTCTGGCTCCAGTGATAGCTTACTTCAGGCTAAAAGGAATTCAAATCTATCCTTACTTGGACGACTGCCTGATTCTGGCTCAAGAAAAGGAAGACCTTCTACAGCATCTGGAATATGTCATAGCAGTGCTAAGATGCCTAGGGTATTCTGTGAACGAAATAAAGTCCAGTCTAGTACCCTCTCAAGACATGTGCTTTCTGGGTGTGAGACTGAATACAGCAGCCCAGATGGCCTTTTAACCCCGGACAAACAAAAGAATCTTTCCAGTTACTTCCATCATCTATCTCTTCAGTCCGGGCTGACTGCAAGGACAGTCCTTCAAGCCTTAGGGTTCATGGCATCTTGTATTCTGGTGCTTCCCAATGCCAAACTGCATATGAGGAAGCTACAATGGTATCTCAAAAATCTGTGGACACAGCACTGCCAGGATTTGGACACTGTCATTCAAATAATACCTTGCATTCAAAAGGAATTTTTGTGGTGGGCTCAGGAATGTCACCTAAACAAGGGACTCTCTGTGACCCGCCAGAGGCAAGTCAGATTCTAACGACAGATGCCTCAGATATTGCTTGGGAGCTCATCTAAATGGAAAGTGGATACAAGACAAGTGGCCTGCCAGACTACAGCATCTACATATCAACATGAAAGAGATGTTAGCAGTTCAGTTTGCATTAATTGCTTTCAAGGAGTTACTTCTTCCAGGGCAGGTGTTGATTCTAACAGACAACACAACTGTCATGTGGTACATCAACAAACAAGGGGAACACATTCTTACCCATTGTGCAGACAAGCAATGATTTTATGGGAGACTGCGCTCAGTCTGCAACTAACTCTTCAGGCAAGGTTTCTGCCGGAGCACAGAACTCCTTAGCAGATGTATTAAGCAGACAAATCATGGTTCCCCACAGTGGAAACTGGATCTTCATGTATTTCAAAATTGACAGTGTCATGGGGAACTCCAGACATAGATCTGTTCGCTTCTCCACTAAACCACCAGCTGCCAAAGTTTTGCACGAAGGGATTTCATCACACAGCTTGGAAAGTGGATGCTCTTTCTTTCAGTTGGAAAAATCTTCATGTGTATGCTTTTCCACCTCTGCCTCTTCTTCCAAAGGTGCTTCTAAAGGTCAGACAAGACAAGCCAAGGATGATTTTAATAGCTCCAGATTGGCCTCGCAGCACTGGTACCCATTACTGAGGAGTCTGGTAAGGAAGCCTCCATGGCCTTTACCCTTGATTCCACACCTGTTGTCTCAGAGGGACGGTCATCTGCTCAATGTCAAGCTTCACTCTCTACATCTAACAGCCTGGCATATTCTGTTTTGAAAGACAGCAGGTCTCAGCTTCCTCAACAAGTTTTAAATGTGATTATGGAAGCCAGAAGACCTAGTACAAGGAAAGTGTACGCAGAAAAATGGAAGAGATTTTTATTTTGGACTGCAGCAAAGAATTTGGAGATTTCTGAGCCTAATTTGAGTGTGGCTCTTCAATATCTTACTGAGTTATTGGACAAAGGTTTGTCTTTCTCTTCTATTAAGATTCATGCTGCAGCAATTTCAGCTCACTATGATTGTGACCCACCATTGTTTTCACATCCTTTGTTCAAGCAATTTCTTAGAGGGGCAAAGAATATAAGACCCCACGTAGAGCTCCTACTCCTGCTTGGGACCTCAATTTTGTGTTGGAGAAACTTACTCTACAACCTTTTGAGCCTGCGGCTACTGCTGAACTGAAATACTTGTCATGGAAGACTGCTTTTTTGTTGGCCATTACTTCTGCTAGAAGGGTTTCTGAGTTGCAGGCCCTTATGGCGGTTGAGCCTTTTTTGATTTTTCATAAGGATAGGGTATCATTACGTACTAATCCTTCCTTTATGCCTAAAGTGGTTTCTAGTGTGGCTTTAAACCAAACTATTCATTTGCCTACTTTTTATGCAGACCCCCAAAATAAAGGGGAAAAGATTTTGCACTCCTTAGATGTACACAGGCAATTGCGTTATTATTTAAGCAGGACTAAGGATTTTAGGCAGTCTCAGCAGTTGTTTGTTTCTTTTGCTTTGAGTTCGCAGGGCAAGCCTGTGTCAAAACAAACTATTTCTAGGTGGATTGGGTTTTGCATTGCATTTTGTTATTCCCATCATGGCAAGGAGGTTCCAGCTGGGATTAGGCCTCATTCCACTAGGGCTACTGCCACTTCAACAGCATTTCTAAGGGGGGTGGCAACTAAGGATATTTTGGAGGCAGCTACTTGGAGTTCAGTGCATACTTTCTCTAAGCATTACCACCTTCCTCTCTACTCTAAGTCTAGGGCTGGTTTTGCCACAACTATTTTGCAAGGCTTGTTATCAGCTCCTGCTTCCTTATAATTTGCCAGCCTCCCTTACCTCTGCTTTGGGATTCTACCCAATAGTTAGGACTGCAGCAATGTGGAATGAAGAACATAGTACAGTTTTGTACCTACCATAAATGTAGATGTTCGAGGATCCACATTGCTGCAGTCCAATTTACCCTCCCTCCTGCCCCTCTCTGTTTAGGGGGTGGTTCTGTAGGTGAGATTATATTCTGGTACCTTTGTATATATTGTACATATTTTTGGTGCAGGTATGTTTGGTATTTTTGGTTTTGGCCTTATCTTTTTTAGGGTCTTCTGACATCTGGGGCAAGAAAAGACTGAGGATATGACGTCGGTCATGCGCATTAGTACCCTGACGTACTGACGTCAGTCTAATGCGCCCTGACCGACATCAGCCATATACTTTGGTATTCGGGCCGACTGGACAGCGGACTACCCAATAGTTAGGACTGCAGCAATGTGGATCCTCGAACATCTACATTTATGGTAGGTACAAAACTGTACTTTTTGGTGGATTTGGATTTTTTGAGGTGGAGCATGTCCATTAATTCCGGGTTGGACATGGCCTTGTATGTCAGGCACATGTCACCTCTGAGCAGACGGTATGCGACTGAATAGAGCTGGAGTTTCTTCAATCTGGCAGCATATGACAGATTTTGGAGTCCCTTTATCCTTTTGGTGAGAAACTTTTGGGGTCTCTCCAATTGCTGCAGATGTCGGGCGAGATACATCCCGAATGGGGCATTTTACTCGATCATTGGTCTGATAAGTGAAGAGTACAGGGGAACAGTGACCTCACTAGATCTGGATGTGAATCCCTTCATGATCAGGTGGGCAATGTAGAAGGTCTTTCTAACCACTTTAGCAACGTGAGTGTCAAAAGAAAGGCCACTGTCAACCTGGGTCCCCAGGTCCCTGATAACCTCTTCTGTGCTTAGTGGATTGCCACCTATATGGTAGCTTGGGGTTACCTTGTTTTTCCCGAAGGGTATGACTATACATTTTTTGGCATTTAACTTCAGGCCATGGCTCTGGCACCAGCTATCTGTTTCCGTGAGTCCCTTCTGAAGGATATCCGTGTCCGATGCACTTTCCACTATGGCCCAGTTTGCAGTCGCCTGCAAACTTTGTCAGCCAAAGACCTCCCATGTTGGCCTGTACTTCTGAGAAGTAGATGCCGAACAATAGGGCGCCAAGGACCGAGCCCTGTGGGACACCACTTGTGACCGGCTTGGAGTCTGACATAGCGCCAGCAACTCTAACCCTGTGGGTTCTGTCCTTAAGCCAGTTTGCAACCCATCTTGTGACATATGGGTTTACATTTAAGCTGGTAAGTTTTTACAAGACCCGAGTGGGTATTGTGTCGAAAGCCTTTGCAAGGTCAAGGTAGGCTGTATGGACTGCCTTTCCCTCATCAATGGCCTTGGTGACTGTTTCGAAGAAGTCGACCAAGTTCAAAAGGCATGATCTTCCCTTGACTAAGCCAAACTGGGTCGGGTCCAATGTCTGCAAGTCCCCTATATCTTTGTTTATGAGCCCCATTATGATCCTCTCCATAGCTTTGCAGACTAGACTTGTTAAGCTTATGGGGCGATAATTACCAGGGTCCGTAGAAGCACCACCTTTGTGGAGTGGGACCACAGTTGCCGTACGCCACTCCTTGGGCACGTATCCTGTGGTAAGGCTGAGATTAAACAGCTGCCTTATGTGCGGGTTTAATTCCTTATTTAGCTCGTGTAGCACACAGCCGGGAACACCATCCGGTCCCATTGACGCTGTGTTTTTAGCTTTAGAGAGAGCAGCTTTCACCTGCGCATTTGAGATGTCTGGGAGGCTACACTCCGCTGGGATAGTTATCTCTCCTTTAGGGGGGGGGGGTGAAGTTTGCACTGAACCTGTCTGCCAGTATGTTGGCAATGTCTGTGGGTTCAGTGATTTTTGCATCATTTTGGACTAATTCTGAGCATATCTGGGAGTTTCCACCCAGGTTCCTAACATAGCTGAAAAAGGCCTTATGATTGTCCTTTGAATCCATGGCAATTTTTCTCTCAAAATTGGCCTTAGTTGATTTTATGAGTGCTCAGATTTTTTTACTAATAATGATCAGGGGTGACTTCCCTTTTATGGATTTTGTTCTATCATGTAATAGCTTTCTCCTCTTATTGTAAAGTTTGTTAATGGCTGGGGTCCACCAGACTGGACGTTTGCCCTTTGTGGAAAGAGTCTTGGTTTTATTTGGGATTGCCTGATCCATGCAGTCCTGGAGGTGTTCATAGAAGGCATTTGTAAGGGCTTCCGCAGCTTGGGTTGTGGTTTCCACTGTCTTGGTCGACAGACCACGATGCTTTGCCAGAGATGGCCTGCAGCTGTCACCCCTGGGATTCCGGATACTGACTAAGGCTCTTGCCAACCCTGTAGTGCCTTTTTTAGGCAAGGTTCAAATGACAAATTCACCACTGCAACAGGAACAGGCAAGCAAAAATGGAGGGTAATGCTACTCCGTGCTAGAAGTCTAAATCTCAAAATGCACTCCCTCGAGGCACTCCTTAAAATGGAGAACATCGATATCTGTGCAGTGACTGCCACCTGGTTCAAGGCTCCAGAGAGCACCCCTGCATAACCAGGCTATAACTCATACTACACGTTTCGGCCATCTAACCTAGACTGGAACACCAAAGGCATTAAGAATATCCACACTTCCAGGCTAGTTGCTCAGCATAATGCATCAGAGGTTATCCAAGTGCAACTAACTCTGGGCAAAACTGCAATCCAAATTGTAGCTTGCTACAGATCCCCCACCATGGCCCAGGATTCCCACTCCTCTTTTCTTGATATACTGGAAAATATTAGGGTTCAACCAAACACCCTAATAATGGATGATTTCAACTACCCCACCATTAACTGGGAAAACTACTTGTGTACCAACTCCTTCACTCAACGCTTACTGGAATTCATAAATTCCAATGCCCTGAATCAACTTATCCACACCCCCACTAAGGGCCAACAATATCCCAGACCTAGTCATTACCAACACGAGTGACCCAGTGTTCCACACCTGAAGTCATCTCCTCGTTGGTCAGATCCGACCATAAGCTAATCACCCTAGATATCCACATCAAGCCTCCCCCGTTAAGGAAACCACAGTAAAAAATGTTTCCAAAGCAAACTTCATACTTCTTAAGACAGAAGTGGCGAACTTCATGACACCAATGCGGATGGACAATACAGTTATGACTGCTGAATCCTACACAGATGCACTCTGTAAGCACTTACATGAGTGCATCGATCGTGCTAT
>NC_056733.1:735675949-735718449 GCF_019279795.1 Protopterus annectens
AGCCAAGAGTCCCATAAACTGTTTAAGCAAAATTAGGGACACCTTTCAACTGTGCTTAACACTCACTCATGCTTCTCATCGTCTTTGACAGTCTAATAATTGTTTTCCAGTGTGTGGACTTTGTCTTGGTTGCAGAGTCCTCTCTGGGCTTAGCTTCCCTCTCTGAGTTGGCATAAAAGCTCTGAAGGGCTTGGCACCCAAACCTGTCTTTTAATTAGCTCACCTTGAGCCATCTTATAGTTTGTGCACATTGAAGGTGCCCTGAATCTTTGGAGCAGGCCAGCTGTTATTTCTTTAGCAGGGTATAACCTATATACCTTAGGCAGCTGTTCAGCAAATCAGCTGTTATCGTAAGTTTACTTATACATGCTATGTTCAAGCAGGATAATTGTAGCATTATAGACTCCCACATACCTCCCCCTTTTTGCTTTCTAGAGAGCTTTCCAGTCTGCCATTTGAATAGCAAAAGGTGTGAAGTGGTAAAGCATATGTAGCAGTCCTATGGTCAGTATGTCATCATGTTTTCAAGGTGGTGGGGGCACCAACCTAGGGACCTGAAGTAATGCTACAGGACACCTACACCAGAGAGGCTGAGAATGTGGGATAACTGCTGATTAGGTGTCTAGGACCATTCCAGATCAGGGGCAGGGGCCAGTTGTTTGCTGGTGCCATATTGAAACATACTACGTAGTGGCTGTCCAGTCAAATAAAGAACTGAAAGATAGGGCATGCGGTTTTCTCTGTTGAACAGTACATCACCTGACATCTCGTTTCTTGGAAGGAGACTAGTTCTGCTCTGGGAACATGTAAGAGCTCTGTTAGTCGGACTGAAACGTGGATGCCTGTCTTTCTCTTAATTTCTATGGTTAAGGGCTTCTGCTGTAACAGTAACTCCACTCAAACATAGACTGTTGGACAGCATACTTAACTGCACTTTTTGCCTGTCTGATGTGGCCAAAATCTTTTTTTGTAGCTGTTGCTGAGTTTGCAGCACATAAAAATTTGGTTTGTTGCTTTTTAATTGTGCAGTCCTTTAGGTTTGGATTATACAGAGGATCATTTGCAGTAATGCGGATACTTTTGACACTTCAGTGTGGATAGGATTTTTAAAGGAACTGAGTTTTAATTGATTATAGGAACATGTTTATGTATTTGTTTTAGTTACATTGTCTTGACTGATAAGTGGCTATTTTCAGAGGAATTAGTCCCAACATAGCGAGTACACAGGTTTTTCACTGCTTTATAATGCAGTTGTCAAATTCAGGGGATAAATAGTGGAATGTGATTAACTAAAAATGTCCATTTTGATCCTTATTGTAGAAGGTAGATCAACATTAGTAGAAGGCACAATGAAAGACAATAACCTGTCAGCTAACATAGAAGTGGATAATTTTAAACATTGAGAGAAAGTGAATTATGAGCAGTTGTAATAGAAACATAGAAAGCACTGCATACATGACACAAAAGTAAATTGTGTACCATTTTTTGAAGATTACTGCCCTAGGGTCATGTTATAAAACTTGACTATGTATTCTCTTGTAGGGTCAAGATAAAAAGAAAAAGGAGGATCTACCCAGCCTCGACACATTTTTGGCAAAAAATACTAGTGAGGATAATGCTTCCTTTGAACAGATCATGGTGGTGGCAGAGGAGAAGGAGAAGCTGAGGCACACTTGGCTGTATGAAGCTGAGGAGGAATACCAACAGGTATGGGGCACCACATCTTCTGTCATCTTTTCAAAGTCCTCTGGCAGAGTAGACTTAGTGTTATACATGCACTTGTCTCCTTTGTGGGTATTATGAGCAGTGGAGGAGATGCAAGTTATATAATGATGTCATTATGTTTGACTTCATAGTTTTAGCTAGTTTCTAAATGTGTTTTGTTGTGATCTTTTTCAGTATAGTTTGCATTTTAATTTATTTTTTTTACTGTTCTCTGCTTACAATCAATCCCACTGAAAAAGATTATTGGCTTGTTTTTGTGCATTGCCCTTCCTTGAAGGGCAGATATTTTGTGAATTTTGCAATTGGAGTAATGTAGGCTACTGGGCTTTGCCAGATGTCAGCAGCAAGACAATATTATAGCCAAGTTTTGAAGTTAAAAGTTTGCATGGATGGATGTCCTTCTTTCTTTGTTTCTGTGAAAATTTTTTTTTCAAAACCATAGCTTAATATCTAATTATGTCAATTTTCATTCTGTCTTCGACTGATGAGTTTGGATTTGAGATGTCTGATCTGACTCTGCCTCTGTAAACGTTTGTGGTAACTTGAAACTCTCAAGCATCTCCTTTACCCACAATGCACTATCCCCCATTACCTGAGATCTAATTTGCCACCGTTAGGGGAAAGATGATAATTTGTCTCGAGTTTTTTGGCTAGGTAAGTGCTTGTTTTTTTCTTATTACAGTGATAATCTTTAATCTTCCCCTTTTTTCTTATACTAGCATTACTCTAGATACTATTGTTATTGTCTATGTATCTTTAAATCTTGTTGTAGTTTTCCTGTGTGGTAGTTTGTTGTAACCATTTGATGTTCTTCGTGTTTCACTGTTGCAATCATCACATTTGGGTTATCTGCTTGCAGTAGCCCTCATTCGGCCTGATTATCGAAGTCTTGGGTCCTGCATCGGTTGCTGTCTCATCTTCTGTGACGTCAGGTAGTCAGAGGTATAAAGCATGCAGCCGACACCATTACATTGGTCTTTCTTGCCATGCGGTGCCCGAAGCAGAAGCAGGAAGCAGTTTGCAAGTGCCGGTCGGCCGACTCCTTAAATTTTAATTTTTCGAGTTTCAGAACCATAGTCTTCAACTAAAGCCAAGTACCCCATTGGGGAAACTTTTTCTTGCTCTAAACTGATGTCCGTAAAAGTCAATAATTGTATTTCTTGTGGAAACTAACCCAAACGACACCAAAAAACGACTATAGAAGGAAAAATGCTAGCTGGTAAAATATAGTAACTTCTGCACAGCTCGAGCAGAGTATAACACACGTATAACCAACACTGGTGTTCCACACGAAATTCAGGCTAATTCCACTCGTGATGATAAAAAACAAATCTTTTATTGAACATAAGGTTTAGCGCTTTCATCTGTTAAAAATCAGACTTCCTCAGAACCAAAATGGAGTACTTCCTGTTCACATTTAAATAACCTTTTTGGCGCCAAAAATTCAAAAGGAAATGGAGCTCTTAAAGAGACATAGTCATAATAACTCCATATACACGTGCTTAAAACAGCTAAACATTTCAACTGATCCAGTGTGCTAATATAAAATAACAATGTGAATAAAATAACAATGTAAATGAATAAAAATGATGGTAAATAAAGTACATACTGCACGTACTAATTTCATCTTAAAACATACTCTAAATATATGTAATAGTGAAATAATAAACTTACGTAACTAGTGCTCATAAGTTATAGCAAGTCAACAAAAATCAAAATACATGGCAACATCCATATTATATCTATGCCATGATTAAAAATGGTTTAATACTTATATTTTCATTTATGCCAGGTGACATAATGGCATCTGTCAAAATTTGCCACTTACTTTCTTTCATGGCTAAAAGTGCTTTCCAATCAGCACAGATACAGCTTCCATTTTGGGCAATTATCCGAGCTTTGTATATAAAACAGCACCCAACATTAAAAAATTGTTGGAGAAAGCTTCTAAACAAAAAATTGTACATAATACAAAGCTCTCGATGGGAACTAGAAAATGCGGTACCTGTAAACAATGTTATGCCATAAATGAGGTAGGCAATATTAAGTTAGGAGACATCAACACGACTAACATCAAATGCAAAGCAGGAAATTGTAGCACCAAACAAGTCGTATATATTGCTACATGTTATGCCTGCAGCGCATTCTAATTAGGCAAAACAGAGAGAGCCCTTAGGAAACGAGTATATGAACATATCTATAAGATAAAGATTAAAGACAATAATAATGCACTTTATAAACACATATCCATATATGGTAAATCACATGGTTTTAAATTTGCCATTATAGATCATGTAGAAGTATTTACTTATGGGGGAAACTGGAAAGGTCCTAATGCTATCTGAATTCCTCCTCCCATCCTTAGCTTTGGGAATCTACCCAAATGTGATGACTGCTACAGTGAAACACGAAAAACATAGTACAGTTGTGTACACTTACCATAAAATGTAGATGTTCAAGTGTATTCACTGTTGCAGGCCTGGTTACCCTCCCTCCAGCCCCCTGACTTCTTTTGGCTGTACCTCTGTTCTCCTTTACTATACTTAAAAGATTTTTGGTGTATTTGCTTTTTTGTTGGAGGTATAACCTTGTGTGTGTGTGTGTGTGTGTGTGTGTGTGTGTGTGAGTGTGTGTGTGTGTGTGTTTGTTTGTGTGTGTGTATACATATATATATATATAGATATATATATATATATATATATATATATATATATATATATATGAACACACACACACACACACACACACACACATACACACATATATGTATATTTAATTGCTTTCCATTAAGGGGGGCACCTGACATCAGGGGCAAGAAAAACTGATGTAATGGTGTCCGCTGCATACTTTATACCCCTGACTACCTGACGTCACAGAAGATGAGACAGCAACCGACGCAGGACCCAAGACTTTGATAATCAGGCCGACTGAGGGCTACTGCAAGCAGATAACCTAAATGTGATGACTGCAACAGTGAATACACTCGAATGTCTACATTTATGATAAGTGTACACAGCTGTACTTTCCATTCCTGATAAACATGGTTGACAAAAAAAACCTGTGGGTTTTAAAAAGTGTAGGAAGTGCGATGACTTGCACACTCCTTGTGTTTATTGTCTTGGCCCCCCTCCACCTGCAAGAGAACTGCACAATCTGTCATGCATTCAACTCCTGAGCATTAGTGGGACGCAAGAACAAATTGATGTTAAAGGGGCTTTTACCATCTTCCTTTGATGCCATAGCTGGAGAAACTTCTAAAAAGTTAACACCTTCTGTGAGGTCTTCAGTTTCTTGAAAGGCCTTGGAGAAAAATTCAGAAAGACAGTCTTCTGATCCTACAGTTTCCTTGGATCTGTCTAAGAAAAAAAAAATTAGACTCTCAGATCTGACCCCCCCTGAACAGAGAAAAACAACAAGTCTTTTGTCTTATTGGATTGTTGTTTTGTATCCGAAGTCTCCAAAAAATAATGGATTTGCTGGATCCACCAAGACTGCACGATGTTGCTCCTAGGACAAGGTACCCCTCATCTCTGGACCCGGTCCCATCGAGGGTACTTTCTCCCTTTCTTTATAGACCAGATTCTCCATCCAAACAGTCCTCTCGCTCTTCTGGAAGCCTGTGGAAGATGTGGAGAGGGTTGAGACAGATCCTCAGCACAGAGCCAACCAGTTTTTTGTGTCTGCTCCTCCTCCTTCAGGTCAGAAAAGCCCATACATCCATGACAGCACTTCTAACTCTTCCTCATCTGACTCCTCCTGTGGTTTTGGATCCCTTGGATTCATGTTGTCCATGCCCATCTTCTGTGTATCCGAGGATCGGTGTATCCTGGGATCTGAAGCTTGCTCTGAGCTCTTCTGTGCAGTCAGATCCGGAAAGCTGTTGGAGCTGATTCTATCCTTTCGAGGCCGAAGTTTTTCAGTCGACTCCTAGAACTTCGGAGCCGTCTCTGAACCTCGGAGCTTTGGCAAGGTTTAGTTCAGTTCCGACTTCTGCCTCAGGATGGGTACTTCTCTCTGATTCCGCTTCCTATCTCTGTTCAGGAAGGTCAGCCTTTAGGAATTTGGAGAGAGCCCTGTCAGCCACAGTGACCCAGATGGGTTCTATCCCCTTGGGACCTGCATCTGTGTCACTCCCATCTCTACATCGAGTCTTAACTTACCTTCCCACAGGGACAGCCAGTACCAAAACCCTAGGACAGCCCATTTGGGTATTTCATCCTCTTCTGATAACCTCCCCAAATTATCCCATGGAAGATGATATGCAAGAGGAAGCATCTGGATTTTCCTGAATCTGCTAGCAAAGACACAGATTTTGAGGAGGGCGAAGGGTCCTCACGGTTACCTCATGTGGATGTTTTGTTTGGAGACATCCTTGAAATCTTGAAAGAGAGAGGTGGCTGGAAGCCCAGCAGCCCCTTCATTGGAGGAATCCGTGATTCTAGAGGCTTTTGGTGCCAACCCATCTACTTCTTGGGTGATTCTACATGCCCACGAGCTCCTTGAATTGGTTTCACAGTGAGCATGGAAGGAACCTGACACCATTGAACCCATTCCTAAGAGGCCTGATAAGATTATGACCCTTCTGGAAGACTAGCAGTTCTAGCCCAAGGGCCACCTGTTGATGCCATAGTTGTAACAGTGGCCACCAGAAAAGAACTAACTGAAGAAAGTTCCACTGTTCACCCCCCCCCCCCCCGGGCAGGAGTTGTGGTCAGTGTACAGGTTTGGGAAGCATGTCTGCACTTCAGGAGCCTTAGCGTTGAGGTCTCAGAACTATTTGGCACATTTAACCAGACTGCAGATGCATCTGATAGAGGAACACTCAGCCTCACAGAAACAGTTTCTGAAGAGGTGAAGGATTCTGTCACCTCGCAGCTGGTGACCCTACAGTTGATATCAAACTCACCCATGAGATTTACTTCCAATATGGCAGAAGGATCCTCAAGGGCAGTGGGTTCAGGCGTAGTTATTAGGAGACATGCCTGGATGCACTTGTGTGACTTTGGGGAACCTTTTTAGTGTATGTTTGGCAGTGCTCCTTTTGACAGCACCTCTTTTTGGCCGACAAGTAAAATATACTTCGTCTAGGTGTGAGAAGGATGGAAAGAATCTTTCTGCCATGGGTATACATTTTTCCACCCCCCCCCCCCCCAAAGAATGTTTTCAAGGACTCATCAAGGTGGTGGAAAGATGTGGTTCAAGAAATCCAAGGTTCTTTCCAGGACACACACGGAGGGTCTTCCCCAGAGGCAAAGGGGAAATTCAAATGGTAGACACTGGCCTTGTGGCAGAGGAGGTCCGCAACATTAGGGCTTCACAGACCCTTTCTTTGGCAAACCCTTCCAGTGCTGCTGAACGGAGGCTCGATTGTCCACTTCTGGAGGCAATTGAGGGTCATTTGTCCCTGCACAGGAGAGCCTTTATAGAAAAAACAAAAGATACTTGGATGCAGAGGATTGTATCCAGAGGATATTGTATTCTATTTTCCCTTTTTCCTCCAAGTTCCATGAAAATCCTGATGTTCCACCCAGCCAGAGGGATCAGACAGTCATTCAAATACAAAACCTGCTAAACAAGAGTCATTCAAGAGGTCCCTCCCCCAAACAAGAAAGGATCTTGAACTTACTCAAGATTGTTTTTAGTGCCAAAGAAAACGGGACTGGAGGTGAATTCTGGATCTTAGCAGCCTCAACAGATTTCAAAAAACAAAGTTTTGGATGGGCATGGTTCAGTCCGTTCTTCTGTTTTTGGAAAAAGACTGGATGTGCTCAGTAGCTTTCCAGCATGCGTACTATTCTATAAAAATAAAAAGATGATCCGTGAAATTCTTGTGCTTCCGGCTAGGAGCCAGTCATTATTTCGGAGCACTGCCCTTTGCTCTCACCACAGTCCCCAGAGTGTTCACCAAATGTATGGCAGTGGTAGCAGCCCACTTGAGACAGCAGGGATTCCTTATGTTTCCATACTTAGATGACTAGCTCCATTACCACTCCGACCAGGCATCAATTCATCATGGCAAGAGAAGAAGTCCTCCACATTTGTACAAGGTTAGGAATAATCATAAATTTCAAGAAGTCAAATCTAGAGCCAGCTCAAATTCTAGAATTCATAGGAGTGCTACTTGACAAGAAGGTCAACAATAGCCTCATTTCCCCTTTCCAGAGTTCATACTTTAAGGTCACAAGTCAACAAGATACTTAGCAGTACCACAATCTCAGCTCACTTAGTTCTGCAAACTCTATGGTGGCAGTAATAATCCTGGTTCTTTTAGCCAGGTTTCACATGAGGATTCTGCAGTGGATGTTGGCATCTCAGTGGTTGATACTTCAGCTACCCTTGTCCACTCCAATACGAATTACCAACTTGTGCAGGAAAAGTGTGATGTGGTGGATTCAGCCGGAACTGCTACGGGGCTGACCATTTGTTACCCCGCAGCTCATGGCCATACTAACAACGGATGCTTCCCAGCAAAGGGTGTGGTGGGGGCATTACCTGGGAAAGACAGTCCAAGGCATGTGGTTCCCCGAAGAGGCCAATTTGCATATCATCATGCAGGAGTTGAGAGCTTAGCATTGCAAGTCTTTCAGAATGCTCTCCCTTCAGGAAACAAGGAGGAACCAGATCGTGTCCCGTATGTTGAGAAGTACTAAGGGTGTGGCAATGGGCAATATCTTCCAATCACTTGCTCTTAGCAATGCATATTATGGGGAAGTCCAGCATACTAGCAGACAGGCTGAGCAGGTGCATTCTGTTACCTCACTAATGGTCCTTCAGCCAGAAAGTTGTGGAACTAATTTGCCACAAGTGGGGCCAACCTTGCTGAGATCTCTTTGCATCTCCCCTAAACAAGTGCAGCAGCTATTTTGCCCTAATCCCCCAATGGAGGGAGTTGCCGAGTGATGCTTTTCTCCACAATTGACCCCCCCAAATTACTTTACACATATCCCCCAATTACTACATACATTCATTCAAAGAGCTGCCAGATTAAAGACCAAGGTCATTCTCATTTGTTTTCCCTTCCTGTGGCCTCGTTTAATTCAGCAACTTGAATTCTGGACCCAGCTCCAGATCTGCTGTCTCATCTGATGGGCATGGCATATCCCGGCTGGGGACCTCAAGCTGTCATCTTGGTTTCTGCAATTCCAGTAATAGCTAGACAATCGATGCTCCCTTCCGCTGTTCATCACATCTTGTTGTCTTCCCTAAAGCCATCCACTAGGAAGCTTTATGCTCGTAAGTGGAAAGGATTTGCCACAGGGCTCCTTAACAGCATGTAGGCCCTTTCTCGGCCCCAGTCAGTTAAGTGTTGGAGCTCTTGATGCTACTATTCAACCAAGGGGCCAGTTCTTCAACATAGAAAGTCCAGTTGGCAGCAGTTTCAAATTTCCACATTGGTTTTGATGGCTGTTCACTAGCCTCTCTTAAGTTATGTAAAGCCTTCTTATGCAGCTCAGTTCTTCTCAAACCTCCTTTTAAGAATCCCCTGCCACCATGTGATCTGAATCTGGTACTGCAGTCCTTGATTTTCCCACCCTTCGAGTCTGCCCATGATTGTGATCTTGAATTTCTGTCTTGGAAGACCTTATTCTTAGTTGCCATCACTTCTGATGGGACAAATTTCCTGATCTCTGTTTTCATAAAGACAGAGGCCTCTTACAAACCAGTGCATCCTTTTTGCCCAAGGTAGTATCACACACCAACATTGATCAATACATTAGTCTACCAGTCTTCTTCCTGAATTATTCCAACAAAGGAGAATACTTGCTACATTTGCTAGATGTGCATACAGTTACGTTTCTATCTACATAGAACAAAAGATATCAGAATCTATCAATTGTTTGTATCCTTTGGTGATATGAAGTTGGGTTCACCCGTGTCTAAAGTCATCTTAGCTAAATGGCTTACTGACTGTATCTCCTTTATTTACAACCAATCGGGTAAGACTTTGCCACACAAAGTACATGCTCATTCAGCCAGAGCTGTAGCTACATTCTCATTTTCCATTCAATAACTTCTATGGTTGACATTTGTTCAGCAGCAACTAGGGCTTCCCCTCACACCTTCATCTCTCATAAGTTGGATCTGGTGTCCAGAAGTAGGGCATCTATTGGCTTCATGGTGCTCAGAAATATCCTTCCTCGAGTCCTTCCAGAGTTTTAGGTAGCTGGGGACTCTGTCCAATCAGTTGAGGGTGGAATTAAAATTGACAACATCAGATAATGAAGTTATGTACTTACCATAATGTTCCACCTCTGTTGTCCATTTTCATTCCTTCTCGACTCCCCATCCACCAGGCCCTTACCCTTTTTAGGTTTATTTTAGAAGAGTGAGCGGATGTAACAAATTTGTTATGTCATGTGAACTTTACCAGCTCCAGATGTGGCATTGCCTTGTGCTCTTTCTCTCTGTCTTTATCTGATATTTAAAGTAATGAGTGTATCTTTCTTTTATAGCTTGCAAACAAGATCATGGGTAGTGGGAGATAGTGCATTATGGGTAAGGCAGAAGCTGAAATGTTTCATGTTGCCACGATCTTTTACAGCAGCCAAGTCGGATCTGATGTCTCTAATCCGAACCCATCAGTAGAGGAGGAATGAAAATGGGCAACACAGATGGAATGTTATGGTAAGTGCATCACCTTTTTAACAATTCAGTCAAAACATTACAAGTTTCATGCAGTACACATACATGGTGCACCATAATTGTCTCCTAATGGCTGCCTTGGTTTTCATATATTAAAAACCAAAAGGTAAAGTATGAAGTGTCTTACACAATATACATCTGGGGTCAGCTTCAACCCAGTACCAGAGCCGGATTATGGTCATATGGATCCCTAGGCAGAGTAATGGATCAAGGCCCCCCTCTCCAGCCATTCCAGTGTCTCATTACTTGGCTGTTTCCCCCCAGTTACCATAAACACTGCTTAAAGCTGTCAGATGTGGCTGACTATGTCTTCCTTGAATCTAGCTGGACTCCGGACACCCTCTCTCTGCTCCCAGAAAGCCAGACAGGTACTACAGAGTCCCTGACTCTCACAACTATCTCTTTAAAAACCCAACAGTGGACCCTGAGGTCATTAGTCAAGGCCCAAAAGGGGTTAAAGCTACTTCAGCTAAGAATCCCACCCATTCAGACAGGCATTCCAGAGCACTGGACAGATGGGGTAAAAAAGTATACACCTCAGCTACTCTTGCTATCAGGGCACTCAATTGTCAGTTCCATATGCTTAAATATCAGCAACATACCTTGGAACTCCTTAAACGAAAAAATTCCTCCTTTCCTGCATGGGCAGAATCTAAAGATTTACAGGAATTAATGCACACTGCTGGTCAAGTAACTAAACACACTTTGCACTGCAATTTTGACACCCTAGAAGCTTCTTGCAGGGCGGCAGCCACTGGATCTGTCATTAGAAGACATGCATGGCTTAAGGAGCAACCCCTGCCAGACCATGTCAAATCAAAATTGTTGGATGCACTCTTGCATAAAGATAACTTATTTGGTACTAAAGCAGATTAAGTGTTAAAAAAGATGGAAGAAAAATCAAAATCTATGTAGACTGTTAAAGATTTCTTACAGGTACAGCCCCCTAGGTTCAGCAGGCATTTTCCTTCCAACCACTGGTCCTTTCCTGCACCTAGTAAACAGGGCCAGCCTAGGCCCCATGCAAACAGACATCCCAAGACAGCAGTCCCATAGGTTGCAGAGATCTTAAGCAGTGGACTGCCTCTACTTCAAAGCCAGGGAGTTCTAAGCCACCCCTTATGGCAAAAACTCACAATGACTCACCCCCTCCCTACCTCGCCTCTGCCCACCATCACATACCCCTAGGAGGAAAACTGTCCTTTAAGTCAAGCACCTGGGCCACCATTACCAAGGACCAGTGGGTTCTGAACATTGTGTCTCAGGGGTACATATTCTCCTTCCACACCCTTCCAACCCCCAAAGAGTTCCCAGCTCTACCACCAAATCAGTGGGCAGAGGCTCAAAAGCAAATCCATACCCTGCTCTCCTTGGGAGCAGTAGAACACATTCCTGCAGAGCAGCTAGGCCAAGGCTTCTACTCCTGACTTTTTCTGGTACCCAGAAAAGAGGGCACCTGGCACCCCATCCTCTGTCTGTCCATTCTAAACACATTCCTGGTAATCCCAAAATTCAAAATGCTCACCCTCCAGCAGATGCTACCCATGCTGTCCAAGGACGCTTGTTTAGTCACCCTGGAATTAAAAGAGGCCTACCTCCACATTCCCATCAGGGAGTCCTGCAGAAAATATCTTCGCTTCAGGGCAGGATCTCAACACTTTCAGTTCTGTGCACTTCCCTTTGGCTTATCAACTGCTTCTAGAGTTTTCACAAAATGCCTGGCTCCGGCCTTTGCTTATTGTACACAAAGAAATATTCAAATTTATCCCTACTTAGACAACTGGCTTATTCAGGCAGACAGCCAGGAAAAGCTGCTCAAAGACCTGGCCTTTGTAAAGGACCTACTAACCTCCTTGGGGTACACAATCAATGAAAAGAAATCCAAACAGGTACCCACCAAAAGGATAATCTTCCTGGGAGCAAGTCTGGACACAGTATCTCAGATGACATGTCTAACACCAGAGAAACAAAGTTTCCTATCAGCTTACTTCTCGCAACTGTTCACCAGGCCCCAGCTTTCTGCAAGGGAAATCCTGCAGGCCCTGGGGTTCATGGCATCTTGCATGCTCCTTATTCCATATGCCAGACTGCATATGAGGAAACATCAGTGGTACCTAAAGAGCTTTTGGTGTCAACACTCTCAGGATCTGGAAACTCTTCTACCTATTATTCCTTGTCTGAGGGAGGAATTTCTTTTGTGGGCAACAGCCTACACCCATAAGGGACTGCCCTTCTCCCCACACCCCGCCGCCCAGACCCTCACCACAGACTCATCAGACTACGCTTGGGGTGCACACCTGGACAGCAGGTGCATACAGGGCCAATGGAACTCCCAGCAAATCCCCTGCACATCGGTCTAAAAGAGATGATGGCTGTGCAGCAGGCCTTGATAGTTTTCAAACCCCTTCTCTCTCCAGGGATTCTCCTGATCAAAACAGACGACGCCACAGTGATGTGGTATATCAACTAGCAGGGAGGGACTCACTTCTACCCACTGTGCAGGCTGGCCATGACCATTTGGTTCACAACCTCTTCCATGCATCCACACCTGTTAGCACAATACCTGCCAAGTTCTGTCAACTCCCTGGCAGACCAATTAAGCAGAAAACTGTTGGACTCCCACGAGTGGCAGCTCAACATAAACACCTTCTTACTAATAACTCAGAAATGGGAATCCTGGAGGTCAACCTCTTGGCCTCTCAAACCAGCCATCAGCTCGGCAAACTCTGCACCAGGGAGCATCACTGCATGGCATGGAAGGTAGATGCCCTGTCCTTCCCCTGGGTAAATCTCTCGGTCTATGCCTTTCCTCCCCTACCCCTCATTCCCAAGGTACTGATCGAAATAAGGGAAGAAATACCAAGGACCATTCTCATAGCCCCAGACTGGTACCCCTTGCTGCGTAGCCTGTCCCCACTGCCACCATGAAATCTTCCTCAGGTTCCCAACCTCCTAACCCAGAGAGCAGGGGAAATCATGCACCCCCAATTGCAGGCACTCAATTTGGCAGCTTGGCTTATAACTTGACCCCTGACCAATCTGCCCCCCTCAGTAAACCGGTTCTGGATGTTATCCAAGAGGCCATATGCCCTAGCACCAGAAAGTCTTATGCAGATAAAATGGACAAGGTTCTGCACCTGGATCCAGGCTAAGGGAGCCAGTATGGCACAGCCCTCCATCCCTCTCATCCTGGAGTACTTAGCTGACCTACTACACGATGGTCTTTCTTTCTCCTCTATAAAAATTCATGCCTCTGCTATTTCTGCTCATTTTCCCACTGAGCACTTCTTTTTTCACACCCTCTGATCAAGCAGTTCCTCAGTGGGACTAACAACTTGAGGCCTCCCAGAAGGGCACCAACACCAGCTTGGGACCTTAACTTTGTTTTAGAAAAGCTCACTCTGCCTCCATTCGAACCAGCTTCTTCTGCAGAGCTAAAATTTCTCCCCTGGAAGACAGCCTTCCTCCTGGCTACCACTTCAGCCAGAAGAGTTTCTGAGCTGCAAGCACTTCCTGGCAGTGGAACCCTTCATCATCTTCCATGCAGACAGGGTATCCCTCAAAAATAATCCATCTTTCATGCCCAAGGTGGTATCCAGTATGGCAGTCTCAACCAATCCATCCATTTGCCCACCGTCTTTCCTAGCCCTTAAAACAAGGGGGAAGGGTTCTGCACTCTCAAGATGTGCACAGACAGCTCAGATACTATCTGGACAGGACAAAACCCTTCAGAAAATTTGATCAACTGCTGGTTAGCTTTGCCTCAGGGGCAGAGGGCAAAGCCATCTTCAAGCAAGCCCTTTCCAAATGGATAGCACACTGCATCCATTTCTGCTACAAGCAGCATGGCAAGCCCCCCTCCCCTCAAGGGGGGGTTAGGACCCATTCCACCAGAACAGCCTCCACCTCTGCAGCATTTCTCAGAGGAGTCCCCACAAGGGACATCCTGGAGGCTGCTACCTGGACATCTGTTCACACCTTTAGCAAACATTACCACCTGCCTCTGTTTTCTAAATCCAGGGCAGGTTTTGCCTCTGCAGTCTTGCAGGAAATGCTAGCCAGCCCCTAGCTTCCTTGACTGCCTTCACCCATTTCCTCAGCTTTGGGAATCTACCCAAATGTGATGACTGCAACAGTGAAACACGAAGAACATAGTACAGTTATGTACACTTACGGTAAATATAGATGTTCAAGTGTCTTCACTGTTTCAGTCCTGGTTTCCCTCCCTCCTTTCCCCTTTTTTCTTTTTGTTACCTTTCTTCCTTGTTGTTTTCCTTTCCTTAGAAGGGACATATTGGTATTCTTTTCCACTGGTGGGGTCCTGCCACCAGAGCCTGGCCTCCTACTTTGGGGGCTCCTGACCGGTTAGGGCAAGAAAAAGTGATGTAATGGCGTTGGCTGCCTTCTTTTATACTCCTGATGACCTGACGTCCGTCTTCAAGTGACAGCAACCGACGCAGAAATACTAAGTCTCTAGTATTCAGGCTGGCCGAGTGCTACCCCAGCAGGGATAACCCAAATGTGATGACTGCAACAGTGAAGGCACTCGAACATCTACATTTATTGTAAGCTTACACAGCTGTACTTTCTCTCTCCTTTTTCTTACTATTTTATTTATTCAATTTTATAGCACCAAACAGCTTTGTCAGCAGTGCATAATGCACACAAACTTTGCATCAAAATACTTGAAAGACCTGACTGTATCGTAATGCAGGTCTGTAAATTTTTTGACAGCACAGCTGTTGAAACTAATTATACTAAAACAAAGTAATAAAAATGGCAAGAACACACAGAATAGAATAGAACTATCAACTGATCTTACTGACATAATTGTAGAGCTACCTTCTAAATCATGTTACTTGAGATAGCAAGCATTCATTTTACCATGTCCAATATCAAACATTGTCTTGATCCTGTCTTTTGCTTGCTTTATCTTGAGCCCCTTTATCTTGAATTGGAAAACCTTACCATTATGCTATGCTTGTGTCCCTTCATTTTTACAAAATGTAATCATCCTTTTCACTTGGCATTGACACCCTCTTCCTTCTCTTTCCCTGTACTTGCTCCTCATTCTTTATTCTTGGGTTTCACTCCTTTCACCTCCTGTATTTGGGCGGTCCCATCTATTTCACTTTTTGGTTATTGCTTTTTCTTTGCCAATACACATTATACAAACTTTTTTCCCCTGTGATATCCTTGTCCTATTTCTACAACATACAGTTGTCTTGGTAATATGCCTCTTTTCCCCACTACACCTGGCATCAATTTTTGCAACAAGTCTCTTAAATCTTTCAGACGTTGACAATCCCAAAAATATGTGTCCAAGTAACCCTTTGATCACTGCCAGACCTTCAGCTTGTCTTCTGCCCCCTGATGCATATAAGCAATCCAACTGGACCTATAAAAGTATGTAAACACTTCCATACAATCTGAACCATCTAGACTTGGCAGCATACTTTCCCAAAGTGCATGTATGAGTCTTTTCCTGTTCTGAATACAGTACATTAAGTTCTTTATTCAACAGCTCCCTCATTCTCTTTATTACAGCAATTTTATGTCAGATGGCCCTTCATATGCCTTGAATAATATTGCTTTTTGTCCCCCTGTCATTTTTGTTGCAGTTACCAATTCAACCTCCTGCTCCTGTGCAAAAGTAATGCATTTTAACTTTCACAAAACAGTCATCAAACTTTTATAATCCTACTTCAACTCATCTGCCAACTGAAATCCCTGCTTAAGTTCTTCCCATGAGTTAATCCCTGTGCCCATCATCAGCTGAGACCACTACATAAATCCAGTCATGTATTTTCCTCCATTTTGAAGTTTTTCTCCCTTTGACCCTCCAATCAGCAATAATTTTTTTCTCCATTCCTCTGATCACTGCCTTCTTAAATTACCCCTGTATGACCTGCTGGATCTCTATACATCTGGCATTTCACAATCTCTGTTCACTGACCCCTGTAGCAGTATCTCTCTCTCTCCCCCATCTTCCTTCTTTCCTTCTCTGTGTTTGGTGACTTTCTTTGTCATCCTTTTCCAAATTTCCTGAGATGTGTTTGCATTTGTCTAGATACCAGATTCATTTGACAGGATTTCAAATACAGTTTGATGTCCATTATCCCAAGGCCCCTTTTTCTTGTGACATTACTACCAAGTCTTAAGTGATTGCTTTTCCATTGTCCTGTAAAAAATTTTCCTCATCCCATTTCACCCTTTTAAAATTGGCTGTATTTGGTAACCACCAAAATATTTGAATGGGATATAAAAACTGAGGCAGTATAAATGATTGCAGCATCTGAACTCTTTGGTTTAACTCCAGTTGAATAGTCTTCCATTTTTACTAATCATCTTTTTTCTCTTTTCAAAGCTGTTGCTTCTGTCTCTTCATAGGGGTTGTCTTACTAAGGGCAACTACAGTGGACACAGAAGTATCCCAGTCTGCTGTTCCATTGTAGATAACCAATATTTTCCTCCCCTCTTCCTTGGGAGTGTAGTTTATTGCAAATGTTTTTTCACCCAAATTCTTCTAGCATTTCCTCATAATACAGGACTTATCCACTTGTGGATTAGCCACACTGGGTGTACTAATCTTTCTCACCTCTTTCCCTTCACTTTATGTCCCCTTACTTTGCTGCACTTTGGTTCTCCTTTTGTATTATATGCAGTAAAGTAGTGTTCCCAGCCCTTCCACCAATGCATCTGTAGGTAGTCTGGCCCCAGCCGTTATCTGTTTGTCTGCTACTGTTGTAATTTATCTAATATTTGTTTTATTTATTGGCGCTTGAAATTAAACAGTAAAACATGAAAACTATGTGGCTCACTGATTGATTGTTTCTGTAGCCTCACGAACAGCTGCAACTAGAGTCCAGCTCGCTCCATTCGCCCTTGCTCTGCTCGGGCTCACTCTGCTCCCCTACCTCCAATTCTCACCCACCTCCACATTAGTTACATTTATACTAACCAACTCCACTCCATCAACCCCTCCAACCAATCATAAACTTTTCCTTGGGTGATGGAGTATATGATTACTAAGTAACCAATCAATTTCAACCTTTACAACTACTTTCTTTTCCCACACATTACATCACTTCCTCTCTATGTCCAAGCCTACCAATACTCCTCCCTCTCCCTGATCTCTCTCTCTCTCTAATTACTCTTAAAATGGCCTACCTCTACCCAGCCTTATTCTGCCTTCTCTGTCTCTGACTAACTCTCTTTCTAATTCATAACACTACAATCAATACCCAAATATCTACACACTTACTAAATCCATTGCATCTAACACAAGCTATGAAAAACATGCATATAGCTACTCCGACATATCAGCCAGCTTATTAAAGTCAAATATCCTCTAACTTACAAAATACAAAATCTTATAACCTTCCACTAACTGTAAGCCATACCCTCACACAGAATTAAAACCAAAAGAAAGTCCTACATTTATATATCATTACATCTCCCATTTCTCTGGTTTATCTCAATGTGGGGACATTCACCCAAATCCAAGGCCCACTTCAACTTCCATTAGTTATAGTAGACCTTTTCCCAATTCACTATTTCTGGTTACACTAAACCTACAGAGCATATTAATAAAATAACAGACCTCCACATGTGATTATCACAGTACACCCTCGATATACTTGCAGTCACAGAGACATGGCTAAAATCAAATATTCTGACACGGAACTGTTTCCGCCAGGGGTCCAATAGAACTCATAAAAAAGCAGGAGGGGTTGCTCTAATCTACCCCTATATATATATATATATATATATATATATATATATATATATATATATATATATATATATATATATATTTATACCCTATTTTAAGCCCATCCTTAAATTCATTAACATTGAAATCCTCATAGCTTTCTTAAAACTCAATAAAACTAAGCAAATCTGCATCACAGTACTGTACATTCCCCCTTATCACAACTTTCCTATATTAGACAATATTCTATCTTGGTTGTCAATTGGCAACACTTAATGAGTGACTTCCCAGCTAATAGTTTAAATCTTTCTGGTTTCACACAATTTATTACAAACCCTACTAGAATTTGTAAAAATGACAACCACAGTTCTGTTCTAGACTGGATCTTAGTTACAGACCCTACTAAATATTCTAACTCCGGTACTCTCCCAGACACCTTAAGCGACTATCGACCTGCATACACCTACAGAACTACTACCCAAGCCCCTAAAACCCATAACTACAAAAGCTCCAGCAATCTAACATTAGTCAACAACTGTTTATTATCTTAATAAAATCCTTAAATTGGTCCATATTAAAAACATTACCTTTGGATGATGCAGTCAACTACTTCAGCAAACTATTCCTAGATACCCTTAACAGCCTAGTTCCTCTTCAGACAAAAAGAACTCAAGTCAATCATGCTCCCTGGCTTACACAGTCCACGAAAAAAGTTACTAGTAAATGTGGACAAAGCGTGGAAAGAATGGCAAAAGAACTAAATAAACTAGCCTTACAAAGTTATATTCGATTACTTAATCAAGCAAAGTAATTTATAGCTATCAGCAAGAAACAGTATTTTACACAGCAATTATCTGACCACAGAAACAATCCCTCCAAAAAATTGGTCTGCCATCGCATCACTACTCACCCCACAAAATCCTGCTCCAGTCACAGACAAATCCCCACATCATATAGCAGAAATGCTTAATACTCGCTTTATAGAAAGTATAACCAGCTTGGTTAATGATCCTAACAAGCCCCTCGGTAGAAATTTCACGACTTTCACTTCACTCTCATCCCAAAGCACCCGCTTACAACCATCATCCCTTACGTTGCAACCTGTACCCAGAAGCTATATACAGCACCAATTACAAAAAGTAAAACCCTGCTCTCTCTCCGCTGACAACCTCTCATCTGAATACTTAAAAATGGCAGCTGAAGCTGTTTTTTACCCAGTTAGTATCTTCCTCAACAGATCTGTCAAAGAATCTTATGTTCCCTCCCTCTGGGAAAAATCAATTGTGTATATGAACAACTCATTGACCACCTTACTCATAAACTATTTGCGTCTACCCAACATGGTTTTAGACAACCACATAAATACAATGACCGCTCTAATCTCCTTTACAGATGCAATTAACAGAGCTAGAGACTGACCAGCTAACCTCAGCAATATTTTTTGATCTTTCAAAAGCATTTGACACTGTATTGCACCCCAAACTTTTACAGGAGCTTTCTTCCCTAGGCCTCTCCCAAGCCTCTCAACAGTGGATGTTCTGTAGTCCTATCTTGCCTTCATTCTTGTATATGGGTTCAGAGCTGATCCTCTGCTCCGACTCAGCCGATTACAAAACTCAAAGTCTTAGTTGGCTCGTGGCAAGGTAGGTATCCCATGGTGCACTAGTAAGAATCCTCAGATTTCGTTTGCCGCGTCTGAGTTCAGAAGTGCTTCTTGCTTGGCTGTGGCTAAGTTGCATATTTTTCATTATTATTGTAGTTTTATTCTCAGTTAGAACGTCTTCTGTGTGGCGACATGCGTGAATGGGCGTTCCTTCGTTGAAGGTTGTGGGTTAGGCCCGGCAAGCCAGTACGTAAAAATCTACTGCCAATCATTAGCAGACCGGAGTTTCCGCTGTGGAGACCCCTAACCGGGAAAAGCCGAAAGACACAAACAAACAATTGTAGTTTTATTGATAGTTCTTCAACTAAGATAGCTTAGTTTGCTTAGTCTTAGTAATAGTTTTTCATAGATAGTTTACAGTAGTGTGTTTTGCTAAATTTTCGTAGTTAGTGTTGAGAACTTGTTGCAGTTTGAGGCCTGTTTTTGTTCTCTGTGTGGTATCCTTCTCTGTACTAGTTTTTTGACAATTCCTATTAGCGTAGGTCCGCATTTGGGTTAGGACCTTGCTTTTTTCTAGTTTTCAATAGCATAGTGTATTGTGTGCAGTGTCGTTTCTATTATTAACTAGTTTTTTTGCCTGCTGTTCAAGATTGACTATTTTTGGTATTTTCTGAATTAGCTTCTTTCCTGTTTCCACAGATAGGTACGTTTAAAATAGAGGACCTAGTCCTCAGTTGTTTTTGTGTGTAGCTTCTTAAAGGGCGAGGCCCGTTTAAGTTAGAGGACCCTGTCCTCTCTTCTGTTTCATAGAACTTCCATTTGTAGTCATGTCGAAGGAATCCAAAGATCATAAACTTTCAGGTTTTAAAAAGTGCCTTAAGTGCTCCTAAAAAATGCCGATTACTGATGGGCACAGTAATTGCGTGTACTGCCTCGGAGCCATTCACCTACAGGAAACTTGTTCTTTCTGTCACTTTTTCAGCTCTAGAGTTCTCCAAGAAAGAACAAATTAATACTGAAAGGTCTCCTGAAGCCTTCCTTCGAGGAGGACTTGGCCAGCTCTTCCTCATCCTCTAAGTCTTACTCATCAAAGAAAGAGAAGTTCAGGTCAGCCAAGAGACATTCTCCTGCTCCGACTATATTGTCTGAACCTCCTCAGAAAACTTTAAAATTGGATAAGCCTTCAACCTCTTCGGCTCCACTGTCCTTGGAGCCAGTCGAGGTTATCGATGTTGACACTGCAGTGTTGGCCCAAAGTCTTTCGGAGCCGACTACTGAGAAATTGCATCGAAACCGTTCTAGAGAGCTTTTGCCCATCTCCCCAACTTTACAATCTCCCATTTTACAGAGATCTAGGTTGCATACCCTGTCATCCAGATACTCCAAGAGCCTTTCAGAAGAGGATGTAGAGAGAGTAGTGCTTAGACTTTTGAAGTCATCTGCTTTACCCAAATTGTTGCTGGCTCCGACCCAGTTGGTCCCGGAGCCATCTAAGACCATTCTCCCTGTTGTGGTTCCTCCTCCGAGCCATGTTGGTCTTTCAGAGCCTGATATTTCGGTGCCACTTGTTGTGGAACCCTCTGTTCCAGCTCCCCTTGTGGCTTTCTTGGAGCAGAAAGTTCCGTTCTGACACCTTGGGCGCCATCCTTGGTGTCTAGGAGCCCGACAGGGATGCTTGGACCCAAACCTCTTCAGTGCTGAGCCTACCTCTCAGTGCATCGGCTAGGTTGAGTTCGGACCCTACATCCATCTTGTAGCAGATCGCTTTGGAGCTGAGAGCTACCTCCATTTCCTCAGAACCGTGGCTGTCCTCTGAGCCAGCGGGATCGGCATTCCAGATGATGAGCGTGCTGTCTCGGTCATCAGCTCCGCACAAGGGTACCAATACTCTTCCCCTCAAGCACCGACCTGTGTCTCAGCACCATCTCTCAGACTCGACAGCGGAGACCGGCAGCCTCAGGAGCCCCTGTTGGGTGGGCCCCAGTCTTCTGAGACCTCCCCAGAATACCCTTCTGAGTAGCCCCCTCGGAAGAGGACATGCAAGAGAAAGCATGTAGACTCCCCGGATAAGTCCATCACCTCAGACACTGACCTCAAGGAGTCAGAAGTGTCCCCCAGGTCGCCCTCTGATGATATCTCCTTTGTAGATATCTTAGAGATCCTGAAGCAAAGAGGCGGGTAGCCCACTGTCACCCCTTCTGATGAGGAGACAGTGTACTTGAAGGCTTTCGGGTCTCAACCTTCAGCCTCTTGAGTGTCTCCACCTTTTGATGAACTCCTGGACCTAGATAGTCGGAAGGTGTGGGAAACTCCTGATGCCATGAAACCAGTCTCCAGAAGACGCAACAAATTTCTCTCGGCCCCTAATGAGAAAGAATTCGTGACCAAAAGTGTGTCTGCAGATGCCATGGTAGTGGCGGTAGCCACTAAGAAGGAATAGTGGAGACTTCTACTTCTGTCCATCCACCGAACAAGGAGTCTCGAACGATGGATAGATATGGGAAGCGTATCTTCTATTAAGCGACTTTTACTCTCAGATCGCTGAACTATCTCACACATTTTGCTAGGCTTCAGAGGGATCTCCTAAAGGAGCTAGGAGAATATTCTCCAAGGTACATCAACTGAAGGAGTCTCTGAGAAAGTTACTGCTCAGTTGTCCACCTTAAATGCCATTGTTAACTCCTTCATGAGGCTGATCTTCTAAACACAGCAGACGGAGCGAGTAGGGCAGCGGGTTAAGGAGTTTCCCTTAGGAGACGCTCCTGGATGCACTTAAGTAATTTTACGGAGCCCTTGAAATCTTCTTTTATCCATGCCCCCTTTGACGGTTCCTCTTTGTTTGGACCATCTGTAAAAGATGCACTCACCAGGTGCGAACAGAAAGGGGTAACTCTCTGCCGTGGGAGTACATCTTACCGTTCTTCTAGACCATATCCCAAGGGTCAGAGAGGCAGGAAAATGTGGTTCAAGAAGTCCCAGAGATTTTTCCCAGATGCACAGGATGATTCCTCCTTCAGAGGCAGGGGGGAGGAGCTAATGGTAGTTGTCGCCCTAGAGGCAGGGGGGGTCCGCAAAACCAGGGTGGCAGCGATTCCTTTCGCTGCCATCCCTATCGGCGCTCCTGATGTGGGGCCCGGCTGCGCTTCTCTGGAGCCAGCTGGGGGTCTCTTTTATCTTTGTATCCAGAAGCCTGGCTTAGCATCACCCAAGACAAGTGGGTACAAAGAATAATCACCAGAGGATACTCAATACCCTTCTTTCTTCCACCCCACACCCCCAAGAAGATCCCAGATATTCCACCCAATCACAGGGATCAAGCAACTATAGAAGTTCAAAAGTTGCTTTCAAAGAGAGTCATCCAAACCATCCCTGCAGAACAGATAGGATTCGGAACTTACTCCAGATTCTTTAGTGCCTGAATGAACAGGGGACTGGAGGCCCATTTTGGACCTCAGCAAACTAAACAAATCCGTAAAGAAGGCCAAGTTCTGAATGGTAACACTGCAGTCTATACTCCCTCTATCGGGGAAAGACAATTGGATGTGCTCAATAGACATCCAAGATGCATACTGCTGTTTGTCTTTTCGGCTTTTCCTGGCTAGGGGTCGCCATAGTGGAACTCCAGTCCGCTATTGATTGTCAGTAGATTTTTTTTATGGTGCCAAGTTGCCAGCCTGATGCTCAACCTTCAGCGAAGGCACGCTGATTCACGCACGTCTTTCAGAGGCCACTCTACCGCGGGGAGGACATGCCAACTCCACACAGAAGGCACTCCAGCGTGAATCGAACAGGAGAACCTCTTGCTGTGAGGCAACAATGCTACCACTGCAACCTCCAATATGCATGCTATCACATAAAAATGGACAGAGCATTGAGGAGTCATGTACGCTTCTGGCTTGGAGCCAGTCTTTGCCAATTTTGTGCTCTGCCCTTTGATCTCACCACAGCCCCCAGGGTGTTCATCAAATGCATGGCAGTAGTGACAGCTCACTTGAGACGTCTTGGATTCCAAGTGTTTCCGTACCTGGACGATTGCCTCTTGACCGCCGCCACCAGGCACCTACTCCTACAAGCCAGGGATTCGACCATCCAGCTCTGTACCCAGCTAGGAATTATGATAAATTGGGAAAAGTCTGCCTTGTTGCCCTCTCAATTTGTGACTTTTAAAGACGCAGAAATAGACACAGTCACCATAATGGCTCGTCTTCCTGCAGGCAGAATTCAAAACCTCAGGCAACAGATATACAGCTTACTTCCTCTACAAAAAGTCAAGGCAAAGATAGTGCTGAAACTCTTAGGGGCCATGGCTTCTGCCATAAATCTAGTTTCACTATTTATTTTTTTATTTTATTTATTTTACATTTGTTTATCCAGGAAAGTCTGACTGGATCAAGGTCCATTTACAGCGGAGGCCCAGGGAGAAAAGCTCCATAACATAATGGTACAAATATAACAAATTACAAAATAATTTCTGTACAGAGGCATATATACAATCAGAGCTTCATGTCTTTATATGACAACACAATCCATGAATGACATATATACAGTCTAGGAGATTTTTCATACCTTAGTTTGATTTGAGCAAGCTTGGTATATAGATAGCTAAACACTGAATTCCCTATTGGTAGTACAAAACATAAAAAAGAAGGATTGGAATCTGGAAAATAATGCTATTCGGGAGATATGTCATAGCGTGAGAAATAGTGTGTAGGATAGTTGTTCCTGATAGGGAGTACAGAATAACTGAGGTAAGAAGAGGAGATGAGGTGTGGCCAGTTAGGAGGAGAGCAGAAAAGATTTTATGTGATACAGGGACAGAGCCATGATTGCAAGAGGTGTGACTTTCGTGATTTCTTGAAAAGTGAGATGGATGGTGCAGAGGAGATGCTTTGGGGGAGGTTATTTCATTCCCTAGCAATGGTGTGGGAGAACAGACTTTTCCCTGCAGTGTTATTGGCTTTGGTTATGCAGAGCAGGGTTTTGTTGGATGAGCGTAGAGGGCGATTTGCAGAATATTGGTTTAGAAGTTGGTTTAGGGCTGGGGTTTTCAGAGGGTTCCTTATTATGTTGAAGGTGAGGACTAATTGGTGATAGCTAATTAGCTGAAGGAGTTCTAACCACTGTAGTTGCTTCAGGGCAAGACAGTGATGACTTCTAAAGTGGAGTTGTTGGTGAATTTTGCAATTGTATTGTAACATGACTCTAGTTTGTTTAGGTCTGTTTTCCTGATATGAATTAGGATTGGTGATGCATACATTAGGGTAGACGAGAGGTGGGTTTGGGCTAAGGAGATTCTAGCTTGATCCGATAGGGACTGTTTGTGTTTGTATAGGGTTCCTAGTTTCTTATGTACCTTTGTGATGGTTTGTGAGATATGGACATTAAAGTTTAGATTGTTATCTATTGCAGCCCCGAGCAGCTTAGTGTGAGGGGAGGGAGAGATTGTGGTCCCGTTTTTGGAGGTGATAGTGAAGGTAGGAGGTGTGGATTTGGATTTATTGGGGGTAAAAAGGAGTAATTTGGTCTTGCCGGGGTTTAGAATGAGTTGTATATCGGTAATCTATTGTTTCACGGAGCAGAAGGATTCTTGGGTGAGCTTTTGAAGAGTGGTTATGGATGGAGCTGAGCAGATTAGGGTTGAGTCATCTGCATACTGTATAAGTGATGCATGCAGGGTGGAAGTATGTAGTTTGTTAGTGAAAATGGTGAATAGTAAAGGACCCAGTATTGAACCTTGTGGGACGCCTATAGTAGTTGGTAATACAGGAGATAGTGTACTTTGCCATTTATGTAAAGTCCTAAGCACGCTGTAAAACCACTTAGTGAATGTTCCGTTCCACAAATAAAAGTACGAATCATAAATGTAAAAAGTGTATATGAAGCGGAACAAACCAAGCCTCAATACTGATGTTGAAATAAAATAAATAAAAAATGGTCTTTATTGTACAAAGATAAGCGCTTTCGCATCCAAGCTTCTTCAGATCAAAACAGTAAATGAATCCATATTACTTTAATATATACTGAATTCAATTATTGCAGTAACCAATCAATTATTGCAGTAACCATTCAGAAAAATTGTTTCATTAAATTCTTAAAGTAACACAGTTAGATTATGAACCTATACAGACTACCTATCTATGTCAAACAGAGCTCCTCATTAGCACTCTTCAAGAAAAATATTGATGATTGGATGGGAAATGGGAAATTCACCCCGGGGATCACTTCTGTGGCTCTGCTCGACAGGGGCATAGGAAAATAATTTTCTTGGGTGGCGAAAGCCAGGGTACATTTTTTGGCTAGGCTTGTATGGGCCCTAGGGCCGATAGCCTAGTACCTACCTATGAACCTATATAGGTTACTTTACCAAAAACAACAACATATATATAAAAATCATTTATTTTATGTTGTATTTTGTTTTAAAGTATCTATGTATTCATAAATTATGTATAAAAAAATAATGATAAGACACAATCCTATAATAAAGTGCTTGCTCTCGCATAAAATTACTAACTTCTAAGCATTCTTTCTGACTTCTTATACTAATACAAACGAATCTATTAACAAAATGAATAGTAATACAATTTATATGTATGTATATTTATAGATCATATTTACTAAAATAAGTATGCAAATATGTACAACAGCCTTAAAATGTCATATATAAAAGACTAAAATGTATATGTATATATAAATATGTAAATGTATAAATAATAAATGTGTACATAAAACTGAATATATGTAAATATTATAACAAGGGCTTCAATTTTATTTTATTTTATTTTATTTGTCTACGTTTATTTAATAGGGGCTTAATGGTAGCACATTAAGCCCCTTTCCCCTATCAGCCCTTAATAAGATTATCCAATTATTTTCTATATATTCGGTATGATTTTTAATATCACCTTGCCGCATAGTAGTAGGAATAACTTCTAATACCTGGAATTTAAAGGTATGTGTATTGCCTAGGCTAACTACATGTTTTGCTAGAGCATTATGCATGGAGCCCTTTTTTATATGATAGATATGCTTTCTGATCCTATCTTTAAATTAGTTTTTCCTACATAAAATGATTGGCAGGTCTGACAAACAGCTAGATATACTACATTGCATGTTATACATGTGGCTCTTGCTCTAATATGAAATTCCTTTTTTTAAATCTGGATGGTAAAATATAATAGATTGTTCAATATATGTACAAAAATTACAATCATGGCACGGTTGTGTACCTTGCTCTTCTTCTTGTAACTTGTTATCTTTTCTATGACACAATAATCTTCACAGATTCTTTTTATTTTTATACAAAAAGCATGGCTTGGATCCTACTAGCTGCTCAATTTTTGGGTCTACCTGTAGAATGGACCAATTCTTTTTAAATATATCAATCAGACTGCTGTTGTCAGATGTAAAGAACATAGGTATTTTTACAAAAGAAGTCTCTCTTTTTATGGTACAAGTATGTTCAATTGTACTTGGTCCAAAATATGGAGCGGCTTTATTTTTACGTAGTTCAGGAACGTCTTTAAGACATTCCAAGATCTCTCTTTTTGTATATCCTCTAATACATAGTTTGTCATATAGGTCATAAAGTTCTTTATTGAAACTTGAGTCTGATATATTTAATCTAGATGCTCTTAGGCCTTGTCCCTTTATCAGATTTTTAAAAATATATGTGGGATGCATACTGGACCTATATAAAAGTGAATTACGGTAACAAGATTTACGAAATATGCCAGTATTTATCATACCATCATTTAATTTTTCTATAAATAAATTCAAATATTCAATCTTGTGTCTTGATCTATTCATTGTGAATTTCAAGCATTCTGTTAGATTATTCATTTTGTCAAAAAATGCATCTAGGCTCTCGTACGAACCTCTCCATAGCATGAAGAGGTCATCTTCAAAGCGCCTATAGAAGATGACATTTGTTTTAAATTCATCAAAGGTGAAGAGTGTATTCTCCTCCCACTGTGCCAAAAACATGTTTGCATAAGTATTGGCACAGGGGGGTACCCATTGCTACACCCTCACATTGAATAAATAGCTGATCATCAAATAAGAATAAATTATTCTCTAAGACCAGTTCCATAAAACAGGTAATAAGATCTATTTTCTTAGATGAAAATTCACTATTGGCAGACATATAATTATATATATATTGGATTCCTAAATCATTCGGAATTACTGTAAATAGTGACGGAATATCAAAGGTCACTAATATTATGTCTTCTATATTATTCTGCATCTTTAAGTTCTCATATAAATCAATTAAGTGTTTTGAGTCCCTAAGGACGTATTTGTTCTTATTTATGATTGGCCTCAAGTATTTCTCAATATAGACGGATAAATGTTCTGTAACCCATCCACCTCCTGCGACTATAGGTCGCATGGGTGGGTTTATACTGTCTTTATGAACTTTAGGCTGACCTTGTATAATCGGAATAAGATGATCTTTTATTAATAAGTATTCAAATGTTTCTTTAGTAATAATGCCACCTTTATATATATCTATCAGAGTATTCGTAACATATACTATGATGCTGTTAACATCTTGCATGGTGATTAATTTATACGATTTCTTACTTAAAAATTTCATCGATTGCATATAATGTTCTGAGTCCATAATTACTATAAGGCCCCCATTGTCAGCTGGTCGTATTATGATAGAATCATTATACATTAAGTTCGTCAATGCTAATCTTTCCTTATATGTTAAATTATTTCTAAAATTTCTCTGTGTATTTATATTTTGTTGTTCATAGTATTTAAAAAGTTGTTCTGTAATTTTTAAATAGGCCTCAATCAATGGATGGTTAACTGGGATGTAATTACTCGAACGTTTAAAGCCTAAATCCATTCTTATAGTTGCTAGCTCTTCTTTAGGTTTGTCCTTTTCAAATAAATATTTAAGCATACTATTTCTACAGAATACTTTAAGGTCTAATATAGTATCTGTCATCTTACTTTTAGTAGTGGGAATGAAATTTAGTCCCTTTTGAAGTACATTCCTTTCTTCTAATGAAAGTGTATGCAAAGAAATATTCAGTACTAATGATTCTTCTCTTTTATCCACATTTTCTTGATAGTTTGAGTCGGGGTGTATTCGCCAGAAAGTTTCCTTTTCTGACGTCCCCGACTCATAGAACGCGTTCTTCTCCCTCCCCTCTCTGTCCTCACTGGCAATGGAAAAGAAATATCCCCACTGACTAGTGGAAGTGGTACATGTTGTTTAAATTTTGGTCTAACTACTGGCTGTACTTCTAAATTTACAGTAGATTTTACCACTTCTACAGTCGGATATACATTTGTTTGCTGTAAGTCTGGTTTCTCAGCCTGACTGGTGTCAATTTCAATTTCATTGTCAGTGATTACAGGAATATTCTTCAAAGTATTATGCATTTCTAATTCACGTACATGTACTAAATTAACATTCTTATTACTAGCAGTTATCACATTTAACTGATCAGCTTTATCATTCATTCGTTGTGATATACAAGGAAGTCCTTTTTTTAACATTTCTTGATGTATCAGATAATTATTCTTGCTCATTAGCATTATCAAATGTATGATTTCGTCTAGGCCACGTGAAGACGCGACCTAGTCGAAAATCATTGGTATGACGTATAATTTTATTTCTTTTTTGCTGTAAAAGTTTGCGCTCATATGCTGTAACACTATCTAATAAACTTTCAAATAATGAGTTCATTACATTAGATGGAAACTTTTTAAATAAATTTTCTTGTTTTTCTTTTATAATGTCAATGAGTTTTCGCTCCTCGGGTTCAAAAAACTCGACAAGTAAAGTCAAGTACTTGCCGCTTACCTCAAGGTTAAGTTGTTGCCAACGAGTTAGCAGCTCTGGATAATAAGTTCCTTGTGTTGGCATATTGGATACTCTTAGTCCGTGTGGAACGATCTTTTTTTCCAAACAGTACTGAAAGTGATAGCATTGAGCTTGAAGTCTCTTGAGTCTCAAAGTCTCTCTCAATGTCATCCATTAGATGCTGCAGATGTTCTAACTCTTCGGTCGCTTCTACTACGTCATCCGTTGGAGCACCAAAGTCAAATTGCCATAAGGCACTCTTCGTGCAGGATAAATGTTGAAGAAACCTTTTTTGTAGGGTATCCCTTGGGTTTTCTCTCTTTTCCGGATTATAATCCAATTCTATAGCTCCAGGTAGATCCATTGGCTTGGCCAAGAGGGTTAATACAGCAGTAAATGCCAAAAAAACAATAATGTAAAGTCCTAAGCACGCTGTAAAACCTCTTAGTGAATGTTCTGTTCCACAAATAAAGGTATGAATCATAAATGTAAAAAGTGTATATGAAGCGGAACAAACCAAGCGTCAATACTGATGTTGAAATAAAATAAAAAAAAAATGGTCTTTATTGTACAGAGATAAGCGCTTTCACATCAAAGCTTCTTCAGATCAAAACAGTAAATGAATCCATATTACTTTAATATATACTGAATTCAATTATTGCAGTAACCAATCAATTATTGCAGTAACCATTCAGAAAAATTGTTTCATTTAATTCTTAAAGTAACACAGTTAGATATAGGTTACTTTACCAAAAACAACAACATATATATAAAAAACATTTATTTTATGTTGTATTTTGTTCTAAAGTATCTATGTATTCATAAATTATGTATAAAAATAATGATAAGACACAATCCTATAATAAAATGCTTGCTCTCATAAAATTACTGACTTCTAAGCATTCTTTCTGACTTATACTAATACAAACAAAACTATTAAAATGAATAGTAATACAATTTATATGTATGTACATGTATAGATCATATTTACTAAAATAAATAAGTATGCAAATATGTACAACAGCCTTAAAGAAGAGTGGTTATGGATGGAGCTGAGCAGATTAGGGTGGAGTCATCTGTGTACTGTATAAGTGATGCATGCAGGGTGGAAGTATGTAGTTTGTTAGTGAAAATGGTGAATAGTAAAGGACCCAGTATTGATCCTTGTGGGACGCCTATAATAGTTGGTAATAGAGGAGATAGTGTACTTTGCCATTTAACTGATTGTTTTCTGTCAGAGAGATAGCTTCTAAACCATGAAGTAGAAGAGGGGGCGAAGGATGAGGTTGGCAGATTGTCTAAGAGTAGGTATTGGGAGACCATATCAAACGCTTTTGATAGATCTAGGAATATGACTGAGACGAATTTGTTCTTAGATGGTTAATCTGATTGGTAAAGGAGAGTAGAGCAGTGGTTGTGCTATGGTTTGGGCGGAAACCATGCTGTATGGGAGAGGAGGTTTTGAAAGGATAAGAGGTGCATTACTTGGGTGTGAATACATTTCTCCAGAAGCTTGGAAAGGGGGGACAAGATAGCAATTGGCGGGTAGTTTGATAGTTCATAGGCGTTTCTGCCTTTGTGAAGGGGAATTATATGTGACACTTTCCATAGATGGGGTATGTAGGTTTCTTGTATAGAGCGGTTTATAAGAATTGAGACGGGGTAGGCTAGTAATTCTGCAGTTAATTTTAGAAAATTTGTGGATAAGCCATCTGCTGCGAGTGTGGTGGGTTTTAGTTTAGAGAGTAGCTTTTTAACTGAAGAGGTTGGTACAGGTGAGAGTGTAAAGGTGGGTATGTTAGTTTGTTCTACAGTTGGGGGTGGTTTTAGTATTCTTGTTGGATAGTTGGATAGACAGTGAGAGGATAGATTCTGTGAAGTGAGGGCTGAATTCTGAAGCTATGCTATCATTATCAGAATTGTTGTTGGGAGATGGGGTGGTGGTTTTGCCCGGTTGTAGAAGAGTATTGATGGCCTGCCAGAACTTTTGGGGGTTTCCAGAGTGCTTGTTTTGGATGTCTAAGAAGTAGTTCTTTTTATCTACTTTTGTTTGGGTTTTGGCCTTATTTCGTAGTTCTTGATATTTTGTCTGTCTTGGATAGTGTTATTCTTTTTCCAGGTTTTCCTGGCATAGTCTCTGGCTTTTATTAATGCTTTTGTTGTCCTGTTTAGGCATGGGGCATAGTTAACTTTAGTCCTGAGTTTCCTGATGGGAGATTAGTATATTTAATACATTCATAAAAGTAGTATTAAAAAAATCAACTGCCTGGTCTAAAGGTAGAGTTTTTAGTGGATTCCAGTCCTGTTGCTGGAGCATACTGTTAAGAGCTTGTGGGTTGACTTTGTGCTCATCCCTAGTCTCCTTGAATAGCATGGGTTTGGGTATTTTTGCCTGTTTACAAAGGAGGAATGTGGGGCAGTGGTCACTCAGTGTATCAGGTAAGCCGCCCACATGATAAATTTTCTGTGTGGATATTAACTAGTGTCCAATCTAGAATGGAGGTTCTATTAGATTTATTGTCTACTTTGGTGGGTTCTTGGATTAGTTGTGAAAATCCAAATACGTTAATATGGTTTGAGGGGTTGTTGGAGTTGCAGGCTAGCCAGTCTAAGTTTAGGTCACCTAGCAGGATGGTTTCTTGGGGTAGGTTGATTGCGGCCCATTGTAGTATCGCTTCTGTTATAGGCGAGTTATTTCCTGGAGGAATATAACTACAGAGGATGTTGATATCAGGATGGTTTCGTGGGGTAGGTTGATTGTGGCCCATTGTAGTATCCCTTCTGTTATAGGCGAGTTATTTCCTGGAGGAATATAACTACAGAGGATGTTGATATCAGGATGGTTTTGTGGGGTAGGTTGATTGTGGCCCATTGTAGTATCCCTTCTGTTATAGGCGAGTTATTTCCTGGAGGAATATAACTACAGAGGATGTTGATATCAGGATGGTTTCGTGGGGTAGGTTGATTGTGGCCCATTGTAGTATCCCTTCTGTTATAGGCGAGTTATTTCCTGGAGGAATATAACTACAGAGGAAGTTGATAGCAGGATGATTTCTTGGGGTAGGTTGATTGCGGCCCACTGTAGTATCTCTTCTATTATAGGTGAGTTATTTCCTGGAGGAATATAACTACAGAGGATGTTGATAGCAGGATGGTTTCTTGGGGTAGGTTGATTGTGGCCCTTTGTAGTATCTCTTCTATTATAGGTGAGTTATTTCCTGGAGGAATATAACTACAGAGGATGTTGATAGCAGGATGGTTTCTTGGGGTAGGTTGATTGTGGCCCATTGTAGTATCTCTTCTATTATATGTGAGTTATTTCCTGGAGGAATATAACTACAGAGGATGTTGATAGCAGGATGTTTTCTTGGGGTAGGTTGACTGTGGCCCATTGTAGTATCTCTCCTATTATAGATGAGTTATTTCCTAGAGGAATATAACTACAGAGGATGTTGATAGCAGGATGGTTTCTTGGGTAGGTTGATTGTGGCCTATTGTAGTAACTCTTCTATTATAGGTGAGGTATTTCCTGGAGGAATATAACTACAGAGGATGTTGATATCAGGATGGTTTCTTGGGTAGGTTGATTGCGGCCCATTGTAGTATCTCTTCTATTATAGGTGAGGTGTTTCCTGGAGGAATATAACTACAGAGGATGTTGATATCAGGATGGTTTCTTTGGGTAGGTTGACTGAGGCCCATTGTAGTATCTCTCCTATTATAGGGGAGTTATTTCCTGTAGGAATATAACTACGGAGGATGTTGATATCAGGATGGTTTCTTGGGGTAGGTTGATTGTGGCCCATTGTAGTATCTCTTGTATTATAGGTGAGTTATTTCCTGGAGGAATATAACTACAGAGGATGTTGATAGCAGGATGGTTTCTTGGGGTAGGTTGATTGTGGCCCATTGTAGTATCTCTTCTATTATAGGTGAGTTATTTCCTGGAGGAATATAACTACAGAGGATGTTGATAGCAGGATGGTTTCTTGGGGTTGGTTGATTGTGGCCCATTGTAGAATCCCTTCTATTATAGGTGAGTTATTTCCTGAAGGAATATAACTACAGAGGATGTTGATAGCAGGATGGTTTCTCGGGGTAGGTTGATTGCGGCCCATTGTAGTATCTCTTCTATTATAGGTGAGTTATTTCCTGGATGAATATAACTACAGAGGATGTTGATAGCAGGATGGTTTCTCGGGGTAGGTTGATTGCGGCCCATTGTAGTATCTCTTCTATTAATAGGTGAGTTATTTCCTGGATGAATATAACTACAGAGGATGTTGATAGCAGGATGGTTTCTTGGGGTAGGTTGATTGTGGCCCATTGTAGTATCTCTTCTATTATAGGTGGGTTATTTCCTGGAGGTATGTAACTACAGAGGATGTTGATAGCAGGATGGTTTCTTGGGGTAGGTTGATTGTGGCCCATTGTAGTATCTATTCTATTATAGGTGGGTTATTTCCTGGAGGTATGTAACTACAGAGGATGTTGATAGCAGGATGGTTTCTTGGGGTAGGTTGATTGTGGCCCATTGTAGTATCTCTTCTATTATATGTGAGTTATTTCCTGGAGGAATATAACTACAGAGGATGTTGAGATCAGGATGGTTTCTTGGGGTAGGTTGGTTGCGGCCCATTGTAGTATCTCTTCTATTATATGTGAGTTATTTCCTGGAGGAATATAACTACAGAGGATGTTGATATCAGGATGGTTTCTTGGGGTAGGTTGGTTGCGGCCCATTGTAGTATCTCTTCTATTATATGTGAGTTATTTCCTGGAGGAATATAACTACAGAGGATGTTGATAGCAGGATGGTTTCTTGGGTAGGTTGTTTGTGGCCTATTGTAGTATCTCTTCTATTATAAGTGAGTTATTTCCTGAGTAATATAACTACAGAGGATGTTGATAGCAGGATGGTTTCTTGGGGTAGGTTGATTGTGGCCCATTGTAGTATCTCTTCTATTATAGGTGAGTTATTTCCTGGATGAATATAACTACAGAGGATGTTGATAGCAGGATGGTTTCTTGGGGTAGGTTGATTGCGGCCCATGGTAGTATCCCTTCTATTATAGGTGAGTTATTTCCTGGAGGAATATAACTACAGAGGATGTTGATAGCAGGATGGTTTCTTGGGGTAGGTTGGTTGCGGCCCATTGTAGTATCTCTTCTATTATATGTGAGTTATTTCCTGGAGGAATATAAATACAGAGGATGTTGATAGCAGGATGGTTTCTTGGGGTAGGTTGATTGTGGCCCATTGTAGTATCTCTTCTATTATAGGTGAGTTATTTCCTGGATGAATATAACTACAGAGGATGTTGATAGCAGGATGGTTTCTTGGGGTAGGTTGATTGTGGCCCATTGTAGTATCTCTTCTATTATAGGTGGGTTATTTCCTGGAGGAATATAACTACAGAGGATGTTGATAGCAGGATGGTTTCTTGGGTAGGTTGATTGCGGCCTATTGCAGTATCTCTTCTATTATAGGTGAGTTATTTCCTGGAGGAATATAACTACAGAGGATGTTGATAGCAGGATGGTTTCTTGGGTAGGTTGATTGCGGCCTATTGTAGTATCTCTTGTATTATAGGTGAGTTATTTCCTGGTGGTATGTAACTACAGAGGATGTTGACTCTCTTTTTTTTTAAGGGACATAACGGAGCCTAATGTCTCTGCATTCTGGAATTTGGGAAGTGGGTTTTTTAGTGGTTGGAGGTTGAATGTATTTTTAAATAAGATTGCAACTCCACCTCCCTTTTTGGTACCTCTATCTTGCCTTAGGATGTTATAGCCTGGGGGAAGAATTTCTTCGTTGTTTTGTGGCAGGTTTTAGCCAAGTCTTTAATGGTTAGTATCTCTGGGGAGTAGTGGGATATGAATGCGTGAAAGTCATGTAGTTTGTTGGATATGTTACTTGTGTTTATATTGATAATAAGTAGGTCTGACTTGCGTTTCTGAGATAGGATTTGGTTGCTTGGACCTGGGTTGGGGTGTATGTCCCCTGAGATTAGTAGCCATTTTCTGAGGTATAGTGTGAGTTTTATGGCATAGCCTATATCTCTGTGTTTTTTGGGTACTGTTAACCTTTTGTGAGGTGTTATGGTTGCCGTTTTGTGTACGTAGAGTAATGAGTTGTTGTTTAAATAGTGTGGAGCATATTACTATATTTGTTTGAGGTTGTGTGTGTAAGTGTGTGTTATGTGGTAGATAGTGTTTGTTGGTATGTTAGAGTGTATGGATGTGGTGTAAGCTAGAGTGGCGAGAGTTAATAGTAGTGGTCCTAGTGTGCCTTGCATGTTGTGGGTGGGGTGTACAGAGGAGGAGGTTGTTGTGAGGTGGAGGGTGTGGAGTGAAAGTGGGAGTGGGTCTGATGACTGAGGGATGGTAATAGGCTGTTGTGGAGGGGGTGGGGATTTATGGGCTATAAGTGTAGGAGTACTGCGGGTGGGTGAGATTTGGGAACAGGGAGGGGAGCGGAGTGAGCATGAAGGGTGAACGGAGCAGGCTAGAGCAAGATAACTTAAAGCTTCAGAAACCTATCAGTAACAGCAAGAGATTGACTGAGCAAGAAGGTAGCTTAGCCTAAAGATAAGGCAAGATTTAATAATTAATCTGTGGTTAGCTTCCCCAGGAGGGAGTGAGAAGTTGCAACTATAGAATGGGGAGTATGCTTTAACTAAAAATTCCACCCAGCTATGGTAAGACGGGTGGATTAGTAGAGTATTTTCCTACCGAGTGGCCAACTTCATTAAAGCTCTCCAAGTTAGAAGCCGAATGGAGCTCAATGCAGCTGTGCTCACCTCACAAAGATGGTCACAAAGTACGAGAAAATTGTTAAAAACAGATTCAATGACATTCACCTAATAATTAATTCTACTGGAAGGCTTGTGTTTACAAGTTGAGAATTTCCAGGGCTGATTTGAGCTTTAGCTGAAAATTGCTTCAGAACCAAAGGTGGTGGTGGGGTGGGGCGCAATCCCGAGGCTTGTGAATGGCCCGAGCAAACTAATAATTAATTCTGCTGGAAGGCTTGTGTTTACAGGTTGAGAATTCCCAGGGCTGATTTGAGCTTTAGCTGAAAATTGCTTCAGAACCAAAGGTGGTGGTGATGGGGGGGGTGCAATCCTGAGGCTTGTGGATGGCCCGAGCAAACTAATAATTAATTCTACTGAAAGGCTTGTGTTTACAAGTTTAGAATTCCCAGGGCTGATTTGAGCTTTAGCTGAAAATTGTTTCAGAACCAAAGGCAGTAGTGGTGGTAGTGGGGGGGGGGGGGGGTGGCACAATCCTGAGGTTTTTTGGATGGCCAGAGCAAACTAATAATTAATTCTACTGGAAGGCTTGTGTTTACAACTTGAGAATTTCCAGGGCTGATTTTGAGCTTTAGCTGAAAATTGCTTCAGAACCAAAGGCGGTGGTGGTGGTGGGGCGCAATCCCGTGGCTTGTGGATGGCCTGAACAAACTAATAATTAATTCTACTGGAAGGCTTGTGTTTACAAGTTGAGAATTCCCAGGGCTGATTTGAGCTTTAGCTGAAAATTGTTTTAGAACCAAAGGTGGTGGTGGGGGTACAATCCCGAGGCTTGTGGATGGCCCGAGCAAAAGTGAGCACAGGCATTAGACTAAGGGAAGCGTCTTCAGGTTAGGACTGTACTACACTAGCCAGATTGCACATGCAAATTCTTCAATGGCTGCTTTTTTCCCAGTGGTCTCTTCAGCAATTGCCTCTTTCTCATCATATTCTCATACCGGAGTCTTGCAAAAAGGACCTTCGTTGGTGGATTCATCCCAATCAGCTGATGAGAGGACCACCCTTCCTCCCTTGCCAACCCGTTGCTACTGTGACCATGGATGCCTCCTTGATAGCGTGGGGGGGTGTTATCTAGGCAGGACTTTCCAAGGCACATGGCAAGATCACGAGGCTCACTTGCATGTTAGTGTCCTAGAAATGAGAGCAGTGCTTCTAGCGTTGCAAGAACTTCACGACTTTCTTCCTTTAGGGATGTTAGCAATCCATTCGGACAATATGTCGGTGGTATGGTATCTAACCAAGCAAGGAGGAACCAGATCTTACTCCCTTTGTCGAGAGGCTCTTCGTATTATCAGTGGGCGATATCATCCCAGCATTTTCTAGTAGCAACGCACATCCCGGGGACAACCAATGTGACAGCCGACAAGCTCAGCAGGACAATCTTGATGCCTCATGAGTGGTCTCTGAACTAGAAAGTAGCGGAACAGATTTTACACAAATGGGGTCAGCCTTGCTGCGATCTTTTTGCCAGCCCGATCAATGCCAAATGCAGCAGCTGCTTCTCCCTTATCCCCCCTCCGGGGGAGTCGCCAAAAGACGGACTTGTTCACGATTGACCACCGGGACTTCTTTATGCATTTCCCCCCTTTCCGCTCTCATCAAAAGTGATCCAGAAAGCAAAGTTCTATGTAAGCAAAATGATACTGATCACTCCTTACTGGCCTCGTCAGATTTGGTTCCCCTTTCTTGGGCCTCATCTCCTAGACGATTCATGGACTCTGGACCCAGTTTCAGACCTTTAGACAGACGTCAGGCTCCCTTCACCCCTGCCTCCACACACTCAACTTGACAGCGTGGCAGTTCCACTTCCATCCCTAGTCAGGCTTCATGATATTTCACCTGCAGTGACCTATATCCTTATGTCTTCCCACAAACCTTCCACTAGAAAAGTTATACGCTAGCAAATGGAGAAGGTTTTTTATCTGGGCAAAAGAAAAAAATGTAGCTCCTTACACAGCATCCATCCCTTTGGTGTTAGAATTTCTAACTGAACATATCCATCGGGGAGCAGCTGCTGCTACAATTAGAGTTCAACTTGCAGTGATATCAGATTTTCATTTGGGGCAACATGAGCCTAATGTGATGGCTCACAGATTATGTAAATTCTTCCTTAAAGGCGCTACCTTGCTGAGACCTCTTTTTCAGGCACCTGTACCTCCTTGGGATCTAATTTTCTTTCCGTCCAAACTTACTTCCCTGCCTTTTGAACCCGCACATTCATGTGAATTGAAGTTCCTGTCTTGGAAGACCATTTTTCTAGTAGCTATCACATCCGCTTGACTGGTATCAGGGTTGCAAGCATTGTCAATCAAACCTCCTTATTTGATTTTTCATAAAGACAGGGTTTCCCTTCGTACAAACCCTTCCTTCCTCCCTAAAGTTTGCTCTCAAGCTAATTTGAACCAAACTATCGAAATGCCTGTATTTTTTCCTAATCATTCAAATAGTGCAGAATATACAATGTTAGAGTGTTCAATCTCGCTTTTGTTCTTACACATGGGTTTGGAGCCGATCCTCGGCTCCGTGTCGGCCGCTTGCAAGCTCTGCATCGAGAAGAAGCTCGAGATCACCTAATACCCACAATCCCCCTCTGCCTTTACCTCAGATCTAGTTTGCCGCTGCAGCGTTCGCATCACTGGGTCGAGCTCGAGCACCTGAGATAAGATTTAGAATTTTATTCTTGTATTTTTTCTTGGTTGCCATGGTGGTGGCAGCGGCCATGAAAAAGGAGATGTCGGAATCTTCCTCATCTGTCCATCCACCTAACAGAGATTCTAGGACTATGGACAGATACGGGAAGCGCATTTTTAGTTCAGCGGCTTTTTCTATGCGATCCCTGAACTATTTGACCCATTTTACACGTTTACAGAGGGATCTAGTCTTGGGAGATACCCTCCAGGGTACTACAGATGCTGCGGTCTCAGAGAAAGTTACAGCACATCTAAATACCCTTACATCTATTGTTAACTCATCCATGAGGCTGATATCATACGCAGCCGAAGGATCGAGTAGGGCAGCAGCTTCAGCGATTGCTTTTCGTAGGCAATCCTGGATGCGCTTATGTTCATTTGCGGAAGCCTTCAAGTCTTCCTTTACTAACGCCCCATTTGATGGTGCCACACTTTTTGGCCCTAAAGTAAAGGAGACCCTTACCCGGTGTGAACAGGAGGGAAAGACTCTGTCTGTTGTCGGAGTCCGTTTTTCCACCCCTTCCAGACCGTACCCCAAAGGGCAACGTGGTGGGAAAATGTGGTTTCGAAAACCCCAAGGATCTTTCCCAGGCACACAGGGTGATGCCCCCTCTAGAGGCAGAGGAGGGGGCAGAGGTGGAAGACGCCGCCCTGGCGGCAGAGGGGGTCCGCAAAACCAATGTGACAGGGATACCCCCCCTGGAAAACCTTTCCAGCACTCCTGAGAGGAGGCCCGACTGTCCTGCTCTGGAGGCAGTCGGGGGTCGCTTAGCTTTATACCCTCAGGCCTGGCAAAACATTACAACAGACAACTGGCTAAAAAGCGTTGTTACCAGAGGTTACAGAATACCATTCCTATCCACCCCCATTCCAAAGAGAAAACTCCCAGATGTACCGCCCCATCTGCGAGACCCAGCAGCCATAGAAATTTCAAAGCTGCTAGAAAAAAGAGTCATCCAACCAGTCCCAGCGGACCAAATAGGATTCGGGACTTACTCAAGGTTCTTTTTAGTTCCAAAGAAGACAGGGGACTGGAGGCCGATTCTGGACCTAAGCAACCTCAACACCTTTGTCAAGAAGGAAAAGTTCCGAATGGTCACGCTTCAATCGATCCTTCCATTCCTACAGAAGGACGACTGGATGTGCTCAATAGATCTGAAGGACGCATACTACCACATCAAAATGGCCAGGGCGTCCAGGCCGGCTGGGAGCCAGTCACTACCAGTTTCGAGCCCTGCCCTTTGGTCTGGCCTCAGCCCCCAGGGTTTTCACCAAATGCATGGCAGTGGTAGCGTCTCATCTGAGACGCCTAGGATACCAGGTGTTTCCGTATCTGGACGACTGGCTCCTGTCTGCCACCACCCGGCGTCAACTGATACAGGCCAGGGATTACACCCTACAACTTTGTATTCACCTCGGAATTTCCATAAATTTCAAAAAATCTTTACTACAGCCATCACAGCATATCTTATTCATAGGAGCGGAATTAGATACGCATCATTTAATTCTAAGGCTTCCTCCAGAAAGGATAGTCGCACTTCAAAACAACATTTCTCTCCTGCTGTCATCCAAAAAATCCCCGGCAAAGCTGGTTCTAAAGGTCTTGGGTCTCATGGCAGCTTCTCTCATTGCGATACCATTGGGAAGACTGCACATGAGAGTTCTACAATGGCTGCTGTTTGCACAATGGTCGTTCCAGCAGCTACCTCTGACACACGAAATTCTGATTACAAACACATGCAAATCACACCTAACTTGGTGGCTTCAGACTTGCAACCTTTCCAGCGGAAGACCATTTGTGCTACCCACATCGTCAGCAACGATAACCACGGACGCTTCCCTGATAGGGTGGGGGGGCATTTTTCAGGGACAGACAGTCCAAGGCGAATGGACCAATCTGGAGTACAATCTGCACATCAATGTTCTGGAGTTGAGGGCAGTGTTTTTAGCGTTGCAACACTTTGCTCCCCTTCTTCCTCTAGGGACTATTGCAGTTCAGACAGACAACATGTCTGTAGTCTGGTACATAAACAAGCAAGGGGGAACCAGGTCTTATCAACTATGCAGAGAGGCCATGAGAATTTGGCAATGGGCGGAGTCCACGGGTCGCTTTCTGATAGCAACGCACATCCCGGGGTCATCCAACGTCATAGCCGACAGGCTGAGCAGAGCAATACTGTTGCCTCACGAGTGGTCCCTCAAACAGTCAATTGCGAACACGATATTTCGCAAGTGGGGCCAGCCGTCCTGCGATCTGTTTGTGTCTCCAATGAACGCCAAATGCAGGAGCTACTTTGCCCTATTACCCCCTCCAGGGGAAGTCCCCAGGGACGCGCTGGTGCACGATTGGCCCCGGGTCTCCTGTATGCTTTTCCTCCATTTCCTGATTGCAAAGTTTCTGCAGAAAGCCAACAACCTTCAGAGGACGATAATCCTCATTGCCCCATTCTGGCCTCGTCAAATTTGGTTCCCCTTTCTATTGCATCACCGCATTCGGGGACCTTGGATGCTGGACCCAGAGCCAGATCTACTGACTCACTGCCAGGAGTTCCTCACCCATCTCTCGAATCACTCCATCTAGCAGCTTGGCTGCTCCGCTTTCTAGCCAGGTCTGATTCCCTTACACCGGCGTTCAGAATATATTAGTGGCTTCTCATAAAGCTTCCACTACAAAACCTACACCAGTAAATGGAAACGCTTTGCCTTCTGGGCTAATTCACATCATTTGGACCCTGTTATAGCTCCGCTGAACAAGATCTTGGAGTTTTTGACAGAATTGTTCCATGAAGGAGCTTCTCCTGCTACTTTAAGAGTGCAATTGGCTGCCATTTCTAACTTTCATGTGGAAGAATGTGGTGCCTATTATGGCTCACAGACTTTGTAAAGCTTTTTAAAAGGATCTTTTCATATCAGCCCACCAGTAAGAATTCCTACACCACCTTGGAATCTGACCCTCTTACTTTCAAAATTGTTGTTGCCCCTTTGAGCCAGCCTCAGTTTGCCCATTGAAATTTTTATCGTGGAAAACTCTATTCCTGGTGGCCATTACATCCGCTTAGGTAGTGTCTGAGCTTCAGGCTCTTTCTATTAAACACCCTTATTTAATTTTCCACTCTGACAGAGTATCCCTTCGCACTAATCCATCCTTTCTCCCCAAAGTTTGCTCTACTAATAATATTAATCAGTCCATTGAATTACCCACCTTTTTCAAAAATCACTCTAATAAGTTAGAGTATATGTTGCACAAATTGGATGTCCATAGACAACTCAGGTTTTATTTGGATAGAACAAAAGATCACAGGAAATCTGATCAACTGTTTGTAGCCCTTGCTGACAGCAGGAAGGGTGTAGCAGTTACGAAACGAACTCTTTCCAAATGGCTAACTGATTGTATCACACAGGTTTGAGGCTTCTAATCAAACCTTATCGGTCAAACCTAAAGGACATTCTACGAGATCAGTGTCTACATCCTTAGCTCACGCAGCTC